>NC_059262.1:0-67500 GCF_017591435.1 Portunus trituberculatus | reverse complement strand
GAAAGCGTTGGTGAGGTCTAGCTTCACGATGATGTGGCCTGGCGAGCCGGTGTGCGCATCAGAGTGATCACGCACGGCGTGGACAGCGGCCTCACAACCCATGCGCACGCCGACGCCAAGCTGGACAGGCTGTAGTTCAGGGCAAGGGCGGAAGACATGCGTTTGGCCAAAATCTTGGATGCTAACCTTCGGTAAATGGACCCCACCGCAATGGGTCGGATGCCACCGTCCTTTTTTCTGATGGCAGTGAGGCTTGCACTGTAAAATGTTTGCGTCGCGTGGGCGGGAAGTTCTCCAGCGATAGCAGCGTTGCAGAGCTCGGTCAAAGCGCGGAGAAGCCGTTGCCCCGCCTCAGCAGTGAATCTAGCCACCAGCTGCATCAGATGGAGGGGTCGTAATCCATCTAGGCCAGCAGCAGAGCCTGGGGCGGACGACTTGATGGCAGCCATAACGTCGGACTCGGTGATGGTGAGGCGGTGCTGGTCAGGGTCCGGCATCTCAGGAGGCTCCTCATCAGCTTCAGCAGGGGGATGTTTGGCGCGGAGAGCATCGGCAGTTTGCTCACTGGGGGAGATGAAGGTGTCAGAGGTCGTTAAGAGACGGAGGGCAGCGCGAATGTCTCCGTCGGCACATTTTTTGGACACGTCGAGAGAAGGTGATGGTGCTGGCGTCATTAGCTTCACTAGGGTTGTACTGGGGAGCTGGCTCAGTGGAATGGGGTGGGTTGGCAGGTTCGGCGAGGGGGCTTTGAAACATATAGGAAAATAGACGCCACCAAGTGAGGGAGTACCCTGCTCAAGGGCGGCTGTAATGGCACTGGCGAGATCCGAAGCAACGCGGTGGCGGTGACGGCGGGGGACGTGTTGCAGAAGCCTGGTTCGCGCTCTGAGGGCGGCCAATGCGGCGGCCATGTCGGTGGGTGGAGTCTCGTTGGCGGGGACTGCATCGTGGACCGCGTCTTGCAGAAGGGAGGACCGAAGGCAGTCGTTGCAGTGCCAAACTGTGATTACGGCAGCCTGGGCTTGTGTGATTTTGGCACAGGAGAGGTGATGGACGCGGCCGCATTGGGAGCATGTCAGGATTCCTTTGAGGCGGTTGACTTGATTGCACGAGTGGCAGAGGGACCTGTCTTCCTCGGAGGTCTCCTGACTGCTTGACATTGGGTCGGCGGAGAGCCCAGCGTCAAGGCAGCGGCGTAGGCGGCAAGGTGCGCAAGCTGCAGGTCCACGGCGAACTTGTTGGCAGTCGCCTCGGCGGGGACAAGCAACTCCTTGACTGGGGCGGAGACTTTGCCTTCTGAAGAAAGCCCTGCAGGCCCGGCACGCCGTGACTCCATCGCGGGTGTATGTAGAAATAGGATCCAAACACACTAAGCATTGGCGGTGAGCGGAGGTGGGTGGTGCTACTGAAGGGGAGTGTCCGGAGGCCATGATGCGTGTGACGGCTGCATATGACAGGATGAATTTGTATGTGTGTGTGTGTGTGTGTGTGTGTGTGCGCGCGCGTGTGTGTGTGTGTGTGTGTGTGTGTGTGTGTGTGTGTGTGTGTGTGTGTGTGTGTATACGCGCGCGCGCTTACATGTGTGCGGTGCTGTGCGTGCGTGTGTTCACTTGTGTGCGTGTGTGTGTGTGTGTGTGTGTGTGTGTGTGTGTGTGTGTGTGTGTGTGTGTGTGTGTGTGTGTGTGAACTACGCGCCCTCCCGTAAGGTTTGAAGGAACATTATGTCAATAGAAAGCATGAAACGCATCCTACCTAAACTTGAGCCCTGGCCCTCTGTCTACTACCCCATCCCACAGGCGGGGTGTGTGAGGAGTGACGTCGGGATGCTCAAGTCTTGCCCCGCGGAGGGAGCCTAACACCTACAGCTACCTAACGGGGGCCACCTTCACTCCCGGGCACTAAACTGATGTGTCACGCTATAGTGACCTCCATCTCTCGTGAGGCTAATCCTCACCACGGGTAGGAGTCTCATCAGTGTACGGGAGCAGGGCGCTACGGCAAGAACTTGTAAATGGAACAAGACGTGCGAAAAGGGTAAATAAATAAGTGAATACAATAAATAAAAATAAATGAATAAAAAAAATTTTCGGTGGAGAGAAAAAGGGGTGGTGGGCAGGGGTAATGTGTATGTATGTGTGTGTGTGTGTGTGTGTGTGTGTGTGTGTGTGTGTGTGTGTGTGTGTGTGTGTGTGTGTTTTGTTCAAGGAACAAAATGGAGATGGGAAGGGAAAGATGGGGAATGGGGCTTGTAGGCTGATATGTCGGGGGGAGCAGATGGTTAGAAATGGGTTGAGTGGAAAAATAAAGGGAGGAGGAAGGGAAAAGGGGGGAGCGTGCAGCAGTTAGGCGATAAGGGTTGGGGGAGAGAGAAGTAAGGATGTAGGTGGGTGTTGGGGGTGGTGGGTGGTAGGGAGGAAAGGGAGTAGAGGGTGGGTGGGGGAAAGGAGGAGATGGAGCTCGAGGAGAGAGGGGAGGAGGAGGGAGGTAGCAACGGAGGCGATGACCGTTGAAAGACGATGGGGTTGGGTGGGTAAGAGAAAGGAAGGGAGGAGGGGGGGAGAATGCAATCGCTGACAAAATGCTTGATTTGAAAATTTAAGTGCAGAGGCAAAAAATTTTACATGTCACTATGTCAGCTGGCTGCAGTGCAACATTACAAGTGAAATGATACTTGTTTGGGAGAGGTGGGAAGTGTATGTCTGCGGAAAAAGCAGGCTGAAAGTACGAGCACCGTAGCGAGCGTCTGCTTGCTATGGCTCTGTGTGTGTGTGTGTATGTGTGTGTGTGTGTGTGTGTGTGTGTGTGTGTGTGTGTGTGTGTGTGTGTGTGTGTGTGTGTGTGTGTGTGTGTGTGTGTGTGTGTGTGTGTGTGTGTGTGTGTGTGTGTGTGTGTGTGTGTGTGTGTGTGTGTGTGTGTGTGTGTGTGTGTGTGTGTGTGTGTGTGTGTGTGTGTGTGTGTGTGTGTGTGTGTGTGTGTGTGTGTGTGTGTGTGTGTGTGTGTGTGTGTGTGTGTGTGTGTGTGTGTGTGTGTGTGTGTGTGTGTGTGTGTGTGTGTGTGTGTGTGTGTGTGTGTGTGTGTGTGTGTGTGTGTGTGTGTGTGTGTGTGTGTGTGTGTGTGTGTGTGTGTGTGTGTGTGTGTGTGTGTGTGTGTGTGTGTGTGTGTGTGTGTCCTGTGTGTGTGTGTGTGAGAGGAAGTGTGGTGTGTTTGGTGAGGGAAGGATGAAAGAGAGTGTTCCTTTGGAGTGTTCTGTGAGGAGAGAGAGGAGAGTTAGTGTGTGTGTTCTGTGAGGTGAAGAAGACTTATGAAGGAGAGAAAGAGAGGGAATTGTGAGTTTTCTGTGAGGGAGAGAGGGAGAGGGAGAGTTAGTGTGTGGTGTTCTGTAAGGTGAAGAAGACTTATTTCGTGAAGGAAGAGAAGAAAGAGAGGGAATTGTGAGTGTTTTGTGAGGGAAAAGGAGGAAGAGTGGTGTGTTTTTACGGTTGTAGTGACAGATTGTTAAGATTTGTGCATTATTAACAGGAGAGCTCTACCTAGTCATCTCTGTGGCCTTGGAAAATAGTGATGGTGAGAGAGCATAATGTTTTTCAATACAGGCTACTTACCTGCTTCATGAGAAGGAAAACATTAGGTATACACGTTTAAAAACATGACGAAATAATCAGATAAGGGAAGCTACAGTAAGCCTACACGTGGCAGTCCCTCTGTAAAGCACACCCAACCATCTCCACCAGCCATCCTCATCCATAAAGCTGTGTAATCTGTGAACACTGCCATTGACTCACCACTAACAACCCAATTACTGACTCCACTCCATTCATCCTCCACTGTTTGTGTGAGGACTTGAACCACAGCCCACAAAAACACCTGCACAAAACACGAAAGGGGAAAACAAAAATGCTGGTCAGGCCACATCTGGACTATGCAGTACAATTCTGGTCCCCACATGATAGGAGGGATATAGGTCTGTTGGAGTCAGTGCAAAGGACGATATGTAAAAGATACAGGGGGTGAGGGATATTCCCTATGAAGCGAGACTGAACAAACCCAATCTGCATTCCTTAGAGAGACGTAGGTTAAGAGGAGACCTGATAGAAGTATTTAAGTGGTATAAGGGTTTTAACAAAGGGGACATGAACGAAAATTTTAGGATCAGTAGCGGGGACAGAACCAGAAATAATGGGTTTAAACTTGAAAAATTCAGGTTCAGGAAAGAAATGGGAAGAAACTGGTTTTCAGACAGAGTGTTTGATGAGTGGAACGGACTCAGTGGTCATGTAGTCAGGGGTGAGTCAATAGGGAGCTTCAATCATACAGGGAGTGCCGCGTGTAGGCCTGGTGGTCTCTTGCAGCATCCCTCTTTTCTTATGTTCATATGTAGGTGAAAGTGATCGCGTCAAGTCCCAAGAGTTCTCAGATTTTTAAGTTGCCGACCCCGCAGTGGACTTTGAAGGTTGTGTATCGCGCGAGGAGGAGGAACGAGAGGAAGGTGTCTCGTTAATTGAATGGCCGCTGTGACGGGAGGAGAGAGTATGAACAAGAGGAGGAGGAAAAGGAGAAGCAAGGAAAGGTAGAGAAGAGGAGAAAAAGAAAGAAGAAAAAATAGAAAAAGGAAAAAAAAATGAAAAAGTAAAGCTAGAAGGAAGAAGAAAGATATAAATGGAAATGCAGAGGAAAAGGCAAAAATGAAAAATACATGAATGGAGGAAAATATATAAAAGAGACTAATAATGACAACAACTATAACTATAAAAGTCCGTATTTTTGTATATATATATATATATATATATATATATATATATATATATATATATATATATATATATATATATATATATATATATATATATATATATATACATCACTAATATATATATATATATCGTTTAGTTACGGAAGGAAAGATTGAGGTGACACACTGACAGAGAAATAAGAATAATAAGAATAACATAAAATGAAATGAAGGAAGCTGATGATAAGAGAATGACTAAGGAAGTAGGAAGGAAGGATATCTACGTCTACTACCACACACCTCCCGTCACACACCTACTTCTACCACAACACACCTACCTCTACACATCTGCTCTACTACCACACACCTCCTCTCACACACCTACTTCTACCACGACACACCTACCTCTACACAACTTCTCTACTACCACACACCTCCCGTCACACACCTACTTCTACCACGACACACCTACCTCTACACATCTGCTCTACTACCACACACCTCCCGTCACACACCTACTTCTACCACTACACACCTACCTCTACACATCTGCTCTACTACCACACACCTCCAGTCACACACCTACTTCTACCACTACACACCTACCTCTACACATCTGCTCTGCCACCACACACCTACTACGTTACCACCAGACACTTGCACTGTCTTCTAACATAACCTAACCTGAACTAACCTAACTTAATAGTCTTTATTTATCACTTGTTATCTAGTGTTTTATTTTTTTCCGGTATGTTTGTGGACATGATGACAGAACAACTAGCTATGTAATTTATAGACAACATACTCGTATATATATATATATATATATATATATATATATATATATATATATATATATATATATATATATATATATATATATATATATATATATATATATATATTTTTTTTTTTTTTTTTTTTTTTCTTTTGCTTCAGTCTGACTGTTGAAGAGATGCTACAAATATTGGAGAGCACAGACGATGACGATGAGTACCAAGAATCAGCAGGTGCAAGTCAAGAAATTAGAGGCAGAGATGTAGTACAAGTCACGATTTTCCCTCCAGAAGATGGTAAAGAAACACTTGCATCAAATTGTTTTGGGTGCCAACCGATAACAAAAGTGGACAGAGTTGCAAGTGTAGCTAAGAAGAGGCAGAAAATCAAAGTTGATTGTCCATATGTGGTGACCATGTACAATATAACTTAAGAACAAACTAACCTGAAGTAACCTGATTTGAACTAACCTAACCTAACGTAACCCTAACCTAAAGTAAGCCATCACCACGCACCTGCTCACCACAATGTCCAGCTGGTGAATCTGTACACGTGGCTACTGAGGTAGTTTTGGTGCAGACCTTTCCCGCTGAACGAACACCGACACCAGCGTAACACTATTACATAATAACTCATTATTACTCTCAGCTGTGTTTGTCACTCTTATTTTGTGACGCAGAAACAAAGGCAAGGACTGGTGCATGTTGGGTGAAAGCACACACACACACACACACACACACACACACACACACACACACACACACACACACACACACACACACACACACACACACACACACACACACACACACACACACACACACACACACACACACACACACACACACACACACACACACACACACACACACACACACACACACACACACACACACACACACACACACACACACACACACACACACACACACACACACACACACACACACACACACACACACACACACACACACACACACACACACACACACACACACACACACACACACACACACACACACACACACACACACACACACACACGGCCCGGTAGCTCATTGGTTAGAGCGCTGGCCTCACAAGCCAGAGGACCAGGGTTCGATTCCCCGGCCGGCTGGAGATATTTGGGTGTCTCCTTTCACGTGTAGCCCCTGTACACCTAGCAGTGAGTAGGTACGGGATGTAAATCGAGGAGTTGTGACCTTGTTGTCCCGGTGTGTGGTGTGTGCCTGGTCTCAGGCCTATCCGAAGATCGGAAACAATGAGCTCTGAGCTCGTTCCGTAGGGTAACGTCTGGCTGTCTCGTCAGAGACTGCAGCAGATCAAACAGTGAATTACACACACACACACACACACACACACACACACACACACACACACACACACACACACACACACACACAGCGCGTAGTGTAGTGGTTAGCACGCTCGACTCACACTCGAGAGGGTCCGGGTTCGAGTCCCGGAGGCGGCGAGGCAAATGGGCAAGCCTCTTAATGTGTGGCCCCTGTTCACCTAGCAGTAAATAGGTACGGGATGTAACTCGAGGGGTTGTGGCCTCGCTTTCCCGGTGTGTGGAGTGTGTTGTGGTCTCAGTCCTACCCGAAGATCGGTCTATGAACTCTGAGCTCGCTCCATAATGGAGAAGACTGGCTGGGTGACCAGTAGACGACCGATGTGAATTACACACACACACACACACACACACACACACACACACACACACACACACACATGGTGAGGTTAAGCATTTCATTGTTTTAATGTCCCCCCCTTGTACATTTTCAGTGTAAATTTTTTGTTGCACTGCCAAATTAATAAACCGTATATTATTACTATTATTATTATTGTTATTATTATTATTATTATTAACATATTATAGTAACCAGATCCATCGTTGCTTAACCTCAGTGATGTAGCGAGAAACGGCATTTAGTGAACACGTTGCGGTCGTTGGCATCACCTCGAGACAAGGGACTTTGGTTAATTTAGCCCCGAGGTACTACATACGTATACCCGCACCACATTGACGGAAAAACGCCACAGGTATTAGCGGGGCTGGAGCGCTGGTGGTGTTGACTGCCGCTTGAAAACCCCTTGAGTGCCGCTCGGATCACCGCTGCTCCTTTACAGGCATCTCATGATGGCTGAACAAGGGTATGAATGAGGTACATGTGTCTTATGATTTAACCCCGTCAGTACCAGGACGTGTTTTTATATTCATTCTGTATACTATTTGGCGACTTTATACAGCTTCACAAACTTATGTGGGGATATAAGTAGTGAAATCTCTGGTCATTGATCTTTTCACCTTCCTAAATAAAATTGTCTAATTACACCAAAAATTCATGATAAAAATGCGTTCCAGTAATGAAAGGGTTAAGGTAGAAAAGGGTAGAATTGACGCCTGAAATGAGTGGATCAAGGCAGGAAAATGATAGATTTGTATCGTCTGGAAAGGCTAGAAAAAGAGTAACAGTATTTCATCACTACAAATGCCACTTTTCTTCTTATTTCCCTCTCTCTTCTTCTGAGAGTGGCACTTTACGCTCCCGCCGCCCGCCTTCCCTTCACTCCCTGCTGGGAACCGTGTAAGCTGCTTCTGCCAACTCTCTCTCTCTCTCTCTCTCTCTCTCTCTCTCTCTCTCTCTCCTCACCTTGTCCCAGATATTTTATTGTGTTTTGTACTGTATGTGTGTTGTAACTGTAACTTTGAATGATCTGGATCCACAGAGTTTCAATTTGTATGTATCATTACAAATTGACTAAATAAAGTATTTATTATTATTATTATTATTATTATTATTATTATTATTATTATTATTATTATTATTATTATTATTATTATTATTATTATTATTATTATTATAAAGGCAACGTTAATGATGGAAATGATATTAAGAGTTAGGTAAGTAGAATTGATATTAGCATGAATGATAATGATAAAGAGTTTAGTATTGTTGATTCTTTAAAATGTTATTATCAGTATTGCTCACCTTGGTGTTGCTGCTATGTTCTTTATTATCTATCGTTATTACTGCTACTACTACTACAGCTATTATTATTATTATTATTATTATTATTATTATTATTATTATTATTATTATTATTGTTGTTTTAGTTGGTGTTGATGTTGGTGTTGGTGGTGTTGGTATTTGCGTTTTTGGTGTTGGTGTTGGGCGCAACTAAAGCGTCCACGTCGCTCGCTCCGTGGAGGGAATGATTCATGCGTCTGGCCGGGCAGGTCTTTACTTCCCGTCTCGTCATGGTGGGACACTTCATGCCACACCATCTCTCTCGTTCTTCTTTCTGTATAATTATACGATCCAAAACGCTTATTTAATTTGGAGAAAGTTTTCCCTAGGTTTTCCCGGAGAGCTGTTTTGGGGTTTGTGTGTGTGTGTGTGTGTGTGTGTGTGTGTGTGTGTGTGTAATTCACCTCACCTCGGTCGCCTCCTGGTCACTCAGCCAGTCTTCCCCATTACGGAGCGAGCTCAGATCTCATAGACCGATCTTTGGGTAGGACTGAGACCAAATCACACACGGCACACACCGGGAAAGCGAGGCCACAACCCCTCGAGTTACATCCCGTACCTATTTACTGCTAGGTGAACAGGGACCACACATTAAGAGGCTTGCCCATTTGCCTCGCCGCTTCCCGGGACTCGAACCCGGCCCTCTCGATAGTGAGTCGAGAGTGCATTACGTGGTGTGTGTGTAATTCACTGTTTGTTTGATCTGCTGCAGTCTCTGACGAGACAGCCAGACGTTACCCTACGGAACGAGCTCAGAGCTCATTATTTCCGATCTTGGGATAGGTCTAAGACCAGGCACACACCACACACCGGGACAACAAGGTCACAACTCCTCGATTTACATCCCGTACCTACTCACTGCTAGGTGAACAGGGGCTACACGTGAAAGGAGACACACCCAAATATCTCCACCCGGCCGGGGAATCGAACCCCAGTCATCTGGCTTGTGAAGCCAGCGCTCTAACCACTGAGCTACCGGGCCGTGTGTGTGTGTGTGTGTGTGTGTGTGTGTGTGTGTGTGTGTGTGTGTGTTATCCCCTCAACATTAAACACCCCATATAACCATACACACATTCCACACATTCCACATTTCTATAATCAATAAAAAAGAAAAATCTATCTATTTATATTCTCTTACAATATCAAAACAAAACAGATCCCCTTCTCTCTCTCCCTCTCCCTAACCTAATCTAACCCTCTCCACACACACAGGGGCTGCATGCGACTCCTGCAGTACTCAGTGAAGAGGACGAGGAGTAGAATAGAGGAGATGAGCAGCCTTGGCCTGCACCACTTCTCCATCAGTGCCCTCTTCAAGCAGCCCAAGACTTACGCTAACATAGTCCGCAGGGTGAAGAGAGACAGGCTGAGGGAGGAGAGAGAGGGGAGAGGGGGAGGCAAAGGAGGGTGGGTGACTGGAGAGGAAGACGGAAGGAAAGTGAAGGAAAGGAGAGAGATGGAGAGAAGGTGAAGGAAAGGAAGGAGAGCAAGAGGGAAAGTGAGAGTGGATGAAAGAAGATGGGGTGATTGGAGAAGGAAAGAGAAGAGAGAGAAGGTGAAGGAGAGAAAGAAGAAGAGAGGATGGAAGGATAAGAAAAGAGAGAGAGAGAGAGAGGGGAGGGTGAAAGAAATTAGAAGAATGGGTGACTGGGAAAGGAAAGAGGAAGGAGAGGGTGGAGGAAAAGAGAGAGAAGGAGAAAAGGATGAAGGAAAGGAGGACAGTTTGTGATGGGAGAGAAGAGAAGATCCTCAACGTGACAAAAGAACAACTGAAAATAAACCTTCAAGACAGTGACGTAAACACAGCTCACAGAATAGGGTCTGTCGCTTCACAAGGAAAAAGACCAATGATTGTCAAACTATCCAAAGTTTAAGGCGAAACTGACCTGCTAAGAGAACTACTCAATTCATTACTAGCATTCTTATTATCATTGCTATTATTACTATTGTTGCTATTATTATTATTATTAATTATTATTATTATTATTATTATTATTATTATTATTATTATTATTATTATTATTATTATTATTATTATTATTATTATTATTATTATTATTATTATTATTATTATTATTATTATTATTATTATTATTATTATTATTATTATTATTATTATTATTATTATTATTATTATTATTATTATTATTATTATTATTATTATTATTATTATTATTATTATTATTATTATTATTATTATTATTATTATTATTATTATTATTATTATTATTATTATTATTATTATTATTATTATTATTATTATTATTATTATTATTATTATTATTATTATTATTATTATTATTATTATTATTATTATTATTATTATTATTATTATTATTATTATTATTATTATTATTATTATTATTATTATTATTATTATTATTATTATTATTATTATTATTATTATTATTATTTCTTAATATTATTAATATTATTATTATCATCATTATTATTACTATTATTATTATTATTATTATTATTATTATTATTATTATTATTATTATTATTATTATTATTGCCATTGTTGTTTTTGTTATTATTATTATCATTATTACTACTAGTAATATTTTCATCATCTTTACAGTTACCGTTGTTGATGTTGTTCTCGTTATAGATGTTGTTGATGTTGATATTGTTGTTGTTGTGTTGTGTTGTGTTGTGTTGACAGCGGTGGCGGTGGTGGTAGTGGTTTTCCTTTACATTCCCGAAAATGAAATGAGAGCAAGATTAATTGAAAATGTGTGTAAACAAGATGATGAAACAAGAAATGAATAACAGATAATAATGAATCCTGGTTCTCCCTTCCTCCTCGGTGACCAATATCAGTTCACCTCCAGTCTTGAAAACCTACAGGTCTTCAAGAGTGATTCTCGAGTTAATCATGTAGAAATCTTGTCACTCTGCCTCTAGAACTCACTGGTTCCCTTCCAATGCCAGACCTATCCACTGCTCTCGCATTATTTAACCACCCAAGCCATTCTTAGCATTCTTCTGGTATCGTCACTGTCTAGTCCTTACCGTGATCACCAGTGCCAGGCCTCTCCATTGCTCTCTCAGTAGTTAACCTCGCCACTCAAACCATTCTAAGCATTCTTCTGGTGCCTCACATATCGTCACTGTCTAGTCCTTACCGTGATCACCAGTGCCAGGCCTCTCCATTGCTCTCTCAGTAGTTAACCTCGCCTCCTGGTAAACCACATCTCTGCTGCCTCAATACTCTCTCTCATCTTCCCACTGACCCTCCAAGTGTCTGACTTTTGACTCATTCTCACCACCGTAAGATATTCTTCGTTTGTATGTACACAAAAAACACCAGCAACAACGAGGGTGTGAGTTCAGCTTTGTGTTCTGTGTAACACTGATATGAGAGTCCAGTACAAACAATATGAGACGAAGGGGAAAAAAGAGTATCCCAGTGTTAAGAGAATACAGGGTTATCCCGCTTTCCGAGTTCTGCGCCCCCAGTGACGTCACGGGGATGCGGGTGGGTTGTTGCTGGGTGGTTGGATTGGATCTTTGTTCGGGAAGGGAGGGGGGGTGAGAATGTTTACCAGAAAAGAATACGGGTAGATAGGAAGAGTAACTACGACAGACTCACATTACTCGTATGTACACACAGACTCTCTCTCTCTCTCTCTCTCTCTCTCTCTCTCTCTCTCTCTCTCTCTCTCTCTCTCTCTCTCTCTCTCTCTCTCTCTCTCTCTCTCTCTCTCTCTCTCATATAATTTATGAATTAAACAAGCTTTTACACAATATATATATATATATATATATATATATATATATATATATATATATATATATATATATATATATATATATATATATATATATATATATATATATATATATATATATATATATATATATATATATATATATATATATATATATATATATATATATATATATATATATATATATATATATATATATATATATATATATATATATATATATATATATATATATATATATATATATATATATATAGGGTGGGGTGCGGATATTTCCCGATTTGAGAATGAAATAAAAACCTGTTCACACTTCACAATTCTTTATTCTTCTTTTATGCCTTTCACACAA
Organism: Portunus trituberculatus; assembly: GCF_017591435.1. Classification (NCBI taxonomy): domain Eukaryota; kingdom Metazoa; phylum Arthropoda; class Malacostraca; order Decapoda; family Portunidae; genus Portunus; species Portunus trituberculatus. The sequence goes on along the minus strand of NC_059262.1, from coordinate 54,873 downwards.
CATGGGAGATTTACTTTTACACTGTTTTAAAGACAATATCTTTTAAATGTCCACCTCCATTGTCAATACACTGATTCAGACGATTTCGGAAGCTTTGGTCTACTCTCTCCAGCATGTTGAGCGGTATATTGGCATTTCAGTTCGGATGGCGTTCTGTAGGTCTTCCAGGGTCTGTGGACGGTCGTTTTAATCCACGGATTTGAGATATCCCCACAGGAAATAACCACCGGGGGCTAAATCAGGTGAGCGTGCAGGCCAGTTTAAGTGTGAAGAGTAGGGATCATTGGCCCTTACTTTTTCCAAGAAAACGGTGGTGCCGTGACAGTGACTTCAGAACGCTATGTGACAATGCTCAGGGAGTTTTTTCTATGCCTGCTCTCATTAATATGGACCTGGATAATGGAAACGTGTGGTTCCAGCAAGATGGGGCCACAGCCCACATTGCACGCATTTCAATGGGATTCCTGAGAGAAGCTTTTCCCGACCGACTGATTTCCCTGAGAGGAGACTTAAAAATTTTAGATGATTCTTCCATACTCCAGTGTTCAGCCACTTCTACTTCACCACCTACAAGCATACCATGTTATTCTTCTCTCTCTCTCTCTCTCTCTCTCTCTCTCTCTCTCTCTCTCTCTCTCTCTCTCTCTCTCTCTCTCTCTCTGAAATAACACATTTCCCCTTGCCAAAAATCCTGTGGTATTTTACCCACAATGTTCCATCAAAGGAATTGCTGAGAGGGGAGGGGTTGAACCCCCACCCCATAGATTCGCCCCTGCTATCACTTCAAAAGTTGTTTTAATCAGTCTGATTTACATGATTTGGATAATAAGTTTTGGTTGGGTATATTACTTATAACCAAATACATACGATGTGACAGAAATATATATATATATATATATATATATATATATATATATATATATATATATATATATATATATATATATATATATATATATATATATATATATATATATATATATATATATATATATATATATATATATATATATATATATATATATATATATATATATATATATATATATATATATATATATATATATATATATATATATATATATATATATATATATATATATATATATATATATATATATATATATATATATATATATATATATATATATATATATATATATATATATATATATATATATATATATATATATATATATATATATATATATATATATATATATATATATATATATATATATATATATATATATATATATATATATATATATATATATATATATATATATATATATATATATATATATATATAAGAAAACAACCACTTGGAGTGGAACTCTTATACTATGACTAATAAACTTAATGAGTACATTTCAGATATAAGGTAAAATAGTTTGAAACGTACCTTTCAAGGCATGGCACACGAGAGAAGGAAATTTTCTGATGTCTTATTTGTGATGACGGTACCTGCTCTTGATTTAACAATTCTCCATGCTCGAAACCTAGAATTGGTTTCAGGCATTTTAGTCTACCATACTTACAAATGTGATAAATAAAATTACACGTGAAAGTATAGCTACATATACGTATTATATAGACAGAAAGAATGCAGATTGGTTTGCTACAGCTCGGGTGCTGAAGTAGGTATTATTGTGCACAAAAAATTCAAACTAAATGACTGAGGTGATGCTGATATGCTCACGTAATGTTGTTAAGTGTCATTCATGACCACAAAACCCCACAAAAAACCCTATTGCATTGAGACTTCTTGTGGAGTGGAAGTCTTAATACTGTGACTATGAACATAATGAGTGGGCTACATATAAGATATAAAGTAAGAGTGTTTGAAACATACCTTCAAAGTATGACACACGAGAGAAGGAAATCTTTTGATATCTGCGTGTTAACAGTCGTGCTTGTGATGACGGTACCTGTTTCGTACGCGTGAGAAACGACGCGATCTATAGAAAACTAGCAAGAGTGACTATTGTATTACCTGTCACGTATCCACAGAATTCCTCTCCAGTACTCTACCACAGGAGATACGTCTACCCCAAAGTTGAGAACCCTTCATTTAGTTATAGATATACATTCCATAATCAAGAGAGAGAGAGAGAGAGAGAGAGAGAGAGAGAGAGAGAGAGAGAGTTAAACAAAATATTATCATTAAGTTAACCATCAATTTCGTTTTCTCTACACACGCATCACTTAAGCCCCGCCCCCACACTCCAAATCGTTTGGGAAAAAAAATTTCTCTCCCCGGGCGCAGACTAATCACGGGCACACGGGGGCGGTGGGCAAGGGGCGGGAGGAGGGGGGTACGAGAGGACAGGGGTGTGTGGAGGCGGGGTGTGGGTGGGCGGGGACATCAGGGGTGACGTCACGCAGAGTGTTCGTGACAAGGTTAGCGGCGAGGAAAAATGAACCAGAGAGAGAGAGAGAGAGTATTATTTGCTATTTATTTACTTTTTTCTCTTACTTATTTTTATTTTCACTTTTTTATGTCTATTACTCTTGTTGTTAGTTCTTACTCTCTCTCTCTCTCTCTCTCTCTCTCTCTCTCTCTCTCTCTCTCTCTCTCTCTCAATCCTACAGTACTCGTTAAAATATCCTCCTTGAGTCTTACTTGCTATCTACTTATTTTCTTCTATTATTTACATTATTTTGAGGCTTTCTTTTCTTCTTCTCTACCTTTTGGTCTCTTTTTTATTATGCGTCTTCTCTTTTACTGTTTTAGAATCTTGTGTTAGTTTTCACTTGCTATTTATCTATTGTTACTATTATTTATGTTATTTTCACTTGACATGCCCACTTCTTTGTCTTTGTCTTTTTGTTTCCTCTTACTTCTTCTTCTCGTACTTACGGATATTCTCTTTCGTTATTGGCGTCTTCTCTTCCTTCTTATTTGTTATTCATTCATTTTTGCTACCTATTATTTTTTTCAGGCATCTACTTTGTTTTAAGTTTTGTTGCCCTAATCAATATTCTTTTTTTTTTTTACACTTCAGTACAGGACATGTTTCCATATTCATTCTGCTTACTATTTGGTGATTTTATACAGCTTCAGGAACTTCCGTGGGGATTAAAATAGTGAAGACTCTTGCCATTAATGTTGTGAGCTCCATAAATCATTCCTAATGTCAATAAAATCGTCTAATCACACCCAAAACTCAAAATAAAAATGCGTCCCAGTACTAAAGGAGTTAATAATGTTTCTATCTTTATTGTTCTTTTTCTTACCCTTAGTCATAATTCTTCTATGCTATTTTCATTTTCACTTATTTTATTCATATTTTTACTTTCGTTGTCTTTTTTCTCACCTTTAGCTATAATTCCTTTGTTTACGTTATTTTCATTTTTGTTTTTTTCTTACCCTTAGACATAATTCCTCTATGCTATTTTCACTTTTACTTTCTTATTCAGAGTTTTACTTCTCTTGTTACTCTTTCTTACCATAAGTCATAATTCCTTTGTTTATGTTATTTTTTATGTATGTATGTGTGTATGTGTCCTTTTCTCATTGGCTCACTGGCTCGCCACTGTTCTTTATTGTTCACCTGTTATTGGTTCGATTTTCCAGTGATAGGTGCGTGTGTGTGTGTGTGTGTGTGTGTGTGTGTGTGTGTGTGTGTGTGTGTGTGTGTGTGTGTGTGTGTGTGTGTGTGTGTGTGTGTGTGTGTGTGTGTGTGTGTGTGTGTGTGTGTGTGTGTGTGTGTGTGTGTGTGTGTGTGTGTGTGTGTGTGTGTGTGTGTGTGTGTGTCAATAAGTGGGCCACGAGGACAGGTGAGGTGAAGACAGGTGTGGATAAGACAAGTAAGGTGTGGACAAGTATAGACAGATATAAACAGGACAGGTGTGTACAAGTGAGGTAAGGTGAGGACAGGTGTGGACGGGTATGGACAAGTGAGGGCAGGTATGGACAGGTGTGACCCCCATATCGCATTACCTGTTGGGGAAAGGAAGCCGTGGAGGTTATATATTGATTGGTCATGGGCTTGTTCGGGTCTTCATTGTTTGGTGTTGTGGTAAAAATGATCGTAATAATGAGTAATGGTAGTAAGTGATGGAAAAATATTTGGTGCATTTATTTTCCTTGTTTCCTGTTTTCTTTTTGTGTGTGTATAATCATCGTAATGGTTTGTTTTGTTTGAGTAATTTAAGGTTTCTCTCTCTCTCTCTCTCTCTCTCTCTCTCTCTCTCTCTCTCTCTCTCTCTCTCTCTCTCTCTCTCTCTCTCTCTCTCTCTCTCTGGAACACAACAACAACACCTTGAGGTGGTGCTCCTGGTATTTCCCCCAAATACCTGTGGAATTACAGGTCCCAGGACGTTACTAGTGAAACATACAGGCGCGTAAGTGTGCATACATGGTGTATAGCTATAGATGAAGACGGGTTTGGACTTAGACGTATCTTAAGGTTGAATATCTATAGCCTTTTCCTAAGACACCCCCTCCAACCACAGTACAAACTTAACTATCGATTCAGTTAAGCACTGCAAAGCACACTACTCTGTTTACCACCTGCCTACAAACGCAATACAAGTGACTAAAGACACAAACATGTCAGCAGACAGCCATACATATCAAGAAACAAGGCAAATAATACAAATGAGGCATGAACAGCACAACCAACAATCATCGCCACAGTTTCCAACAAGAGAATATCTGGACAAGATTTTCAATAAGACTGATCTCCAGAAGCGATGCCGGGAATTGGGAATAACAAAAGTGTGGGTCAACAAGGATCAGCTCATAAAAATGATCATAAGTAAAACGCAGCCATCCATCCAAACCCTACACGACACACAGCCCGTGATAGACGTGCAGCAGCCTCTCCACAATGACCCTATACCTGCGGCCGTAGCAACTGAGGCCACATCCACTCGGGAAACACAGCTGATGCCCGGTAATAAAGCACAACTTCCCCACAGCGAAAATGCACAACCAACTGACACATCTCATGACATCCTCCTGTCTCAAACACCCACACCAGACAATACGCAACAACCCTCTGCAGCAGACGACACACCGCAGCTCTCCATACACGACACACAGTCATCCCCGCCTTGTAGCAGCCAAGACGAACGCAACGATTGGGGAAGGACTCAGCTACGCGATATGGCTAAAAATATAGAAACACTCATGTCTAAGCTTGTAACAAAGTACAAGGAAGTAGAGCTGTTAAATGCACAGGTAAAAACAGCTTACTCGTTAATTCAGCTCCTCCAACAACGTATCAGTGATTTAGAACAAGAGAACATTAGAAACAACAGACGACAGGATACAACTTCACATGCTACAATACCCTCCAAGTGTCTTCTCTTGGGGGACACTAACACACCACGAGTTCTTCTCTCCGACCTGAACGACAATTGTGTTGTGAAGACTGTAACACGTGCAAATATAGACTTATTAAGAAGCTGCTTGAATGAAAAATTACATACTCTTCCGTCCGAGTGTGTCCTTCTTGGTGGATTACATGCTATCTTGGATAAGTTACCCGCTGAAAAATTCTAGATCATTCAGGATGCTTAACAGTGACTTCAAAGAAAAAAATAGTGAAATAAAAATGTTTGTGTGTCAAAACTAGTGGAGCCAGTTCCAGAGCCTCAAGAAATTCAGGCTAAAATTAAACATTACAATGAACAGCTACTTGAGTGGCGAGAAAAGAATGGAATAAGTATTGTAAAAGCAGAAGCAGAGTTTATGCTCGGATCAGGAAATGTGGACGAATGGTATTTTGACATAGAGGAATGTCAACCGTGTATAATCAACACAATGGGTGTGATTAAGCTCCTGAATGTATTTGAAAAACAGTGTTCAGAATTTCGTTTATGCAAAACTGGGCAAATACTAAAAGAAATCCATATATATCCAAGAATTTGAGGAGCAGAGATGAGCCTGGCAGCTACAGACCTCAGCCTCAAGGTACTACTCCATCCATAAGCCGCGCCGCTGCACCTCAGCTGTCCTCGTGGCCCACTTATTGACACACACACACACACACACACACACACACACACACACACACACACACGCGAAGTGTAGTGATTAGCACGCTCGACTCACAATCAAGAGGGCCCGGTTCGATTCCCGGTAAGCGGCGAGGCAAATGGGCAAGCCTCTTAATGTGTGGCCTCTGTTCACCTAGCAGTAAATAGGTACGGGATGTAACTCGAGAGGTTGTGGCCTCGCTTTCCCGGTGTGTGTTGTGTGCTCATGTGGTCTCAGTCCTACCCGAAGATCGGTTTATGAGCTCTGAGCTCGCTCCGTAATAGGGAAAAGTGGCTGTGTGACTAGCAGACGACCGAGGTGAATTACACACATAAATAGATATATTTATAGACCACAAAAATGCAAAATATTACACTATAATTTTGAACAATTGGGTTATGGTCCATATTAAAAATTAAAGAAAATGTGATCATGATAGTAATTATATCAAAACATACACACACACACACACACACACACACACACACACACACACTACACGGCCCGGTAGCTCAGTGGTTAGAGCGCTGGCTTCACAAGCCAGAGGACAGAGGTTCGATTCCCCGGCCGGAAGTAATGAACTCTGAGCTCGTTCCGTAGGGTAACGTCTGGCTGTCTCGTCAGAGACTGCAGCAGATCAAACAGTGAATTACACACACACACACACACCGCGTAGTGTAGTGGTTAGCTCACTCGACTCACAATCGAGCAGGTCCGGGTTCGAGTCCCGGGAAGCGGCAAGGCAAATGGGCCAGTCTTTTAATGTGTAGATCTGTTAACCTAGCAATAAATAGGTACGGGATGTAACTCGAGGGGTTGTGGCCTCGCTTTCGCGGTGTGTGGAGTGTGGTGTGGTCTCAGTCCTAGGAGAAGATCGGTCACTACGAGGTCTGAGCTCTTTCCGTAGGGAAAAGGCTGGCTGGGTGATCAGCAGACAACCGTGGTGAATAACACACACACACACACACACACACACACACACACACACACACACATCTCTGGAAAATCAAACCAATAACAGGTGAACGATAAAGAACAGTGGCAAACCAGTGCGTCAATGAGAAAAGGACACATACACACATACATACATAAAAACTAAATAAAAAACGAACAAAAAAAAGGAAAAATATCCACATGCACTCACATATACATAAAAACACTGAATAAAAACAAAAAAGAGAGTAAAAAAAGGACACATACACACATACATACTTAAAAACTAAATAAAAATAAAAAAAGAGGAAAAACAGCCACAAACACTCACGTAAACATAAAACCAATAAAAAACGAAAAAAAGGAAGAAAAAGACTCATATATATATATATATATATATATATATATATATATATATATATATATATATATATATATATATATATATATATATATATATATATATATATATATATATATATATATATATATATATATATATATATATATATATAAACTAAATAAAACGAACAAAGACGAAAAAAACTTTACATGCACAACCCCCTCCCCTCCCTCACCAACCCTACCGGTACCACCCCCTTTCACACCCGCCTTGTCCCCCCATCCTACCCGACAAGCTCTCCGATCATTTGAAGGCCGAATACGGAAGACGAGGCCGGGTAATTTCGGATACTGGAAAGCGCAAGGTCAGTTGATCCCAGAGCGAGAGAAACCGAATGAAGGGAAGCAGAGAGAGAGAGAGAGAGAGAGAGAGAGAGAGAGAGAGAGAGAGAGAGAGAGAGAGAGAGAGAGAGAGAGAGAGAGAGAGAGAGAGAGAGAGAGAGAGAGAGAGATAGACCTCGCTACTTCACGTTAAACTAGACACACACACACACACACACACACACACACACACACACACACACACACACACACACACATACTTACAATGATTCCTACCTCTCTTTGTTCTAGGTAAATAAATACACACTGATAAAAGAAAGATACTATGCAATGAGAGAGAGAGAGAGAGAGAGAGAGAGAGAGAGAGAGAGAGAGAGAGAGAGAGAGAGAGAGAGAGAGAGAGAGAGAGAGAGAGAACATAGACAAACAGACAGATAGACAAACCAACCTTTAATTCACTTGTATGCATATGTATATTTTCTAAACCAGACAGTCTTCTCTCTCTCTCTCTCTCTCTCTCTCTCTCTCTCTCTCTCTCTCTCTCTCTCTCTCTCTCTCTCTCTCTCTCTCTCTCTCTCTCTCTCTCATTTCTATGTAGTCTGAATCAAAAATGAAAATAATATCGACAAATATAAATAACACTATGGTACAGTACATGTATATTGTTAAGTAAATGATAAATAGATAAATAAATAAATAAATAAACAAATTCACGATAACCATACGATTTTCCACGATTTTTCTATGATGCGATTTTCTACGATGCGGTTTTTTACGATGCGATTTCCTACGATACGATTTTCCACGATTTTCCACGATAATATTTTCCACGGCCCAATTTTTCAAGATGCGATTTCCTTCGATACAATTTTCCACGATAATATTTCCCACGATGCGATTTTCTACGATGCGATTTTCCACGACAATATTTCCCACGATGCGATTTTCCACGACAATATTTCCCACGATGCGATTTTCTACGATGCGATTTTCCACGATAATATTTCCCACGATGCTATTTTCTACGATGCGAATTTCTATGATACGATTTTCCACGATAATATTTTCCACTATGCGATTCCCTCGATGCGATTTCACGATAACGAAGCGGTCGATGTTGACGAAACTCTTTAAATTGTACTTACATGGGTTGGTACTGGGCCGAACCCTTCCTCCCCAAGGGTCCATCCCAGTCCCGAGGGTGTGACAGCAGTGACGAGGCAACCTTGCCGCGCCTCACACGGATCGCCATGAGCAATGTCCCACCACACACCACGCCCCAGCCACTGTCATGAAGTGAGTCCTCTCACCAGTAGAGGTCCCTCCTCGTCCTGCCAATGTCTGGTGCATAACGTACAGCGTGCCACACACCACACCTCCAGCCACTGACATGAAGCGAGCCCTCTCACCCCAAAAGGACCCCCCCTCGTACTGCCAGTGTCTGGTGTATGGCGCCCAGCGTGCCACACACCACACCTCCAGCCACTGACATGAAGCGAGCCCTCTCACCCCAAAAGGACCCCCTTCGTACTGCCAGTGTCTGGTGTATGGCGCCCAGCGTGCCACACACCACACCCCAGCCACTGGCATGAAGTGAGTCCTCTCACCCCAAAAGGACTCCCCTCGTACTGCCAGTGTCTGGTGCATGGCGCACAGCGTGCCACACACCACGCCCCAGCTTCTGACATGAATTGAGTCCTCTCACCCCAAAAGGACCCCTTTCGTCTTGTCAGTGTCTGGTGCACGGTGCACAGCGTGCCACACTACGCCCAGCCACTGGCATGAAGTGAGCCCTCTCACCTCTAAAGGACTCCCCTCGTACTGCCAGTGTCTAGAGCATGGTGCACAGCGTGCCCTCGTTCATGGCGATTTATTCAGCCCAGTGCTACCACAATCAAGAGACACCCTCCACCAGACTCTATGGAAGAAGCCCTAATTTCCCTACCAGGACTCCCCCCTCTGGTCAACATCTGATGAATGGTAGACATTGATCCCTTGCTTATGGTAACTCCTTGCTTAGTATGAGTCACTGCAAGTGGATGATTATTACTGAAGCTTGAGGCCGCAAAGGAAACGAAAGGACCTGCTGCCAGTTCCCTGCCTTGGGCCCCAGGAGGGACCCAACAGCCACCTTCTACCCCAGTGCGGCGCCCAAGGCCGCCACGGCCCTCAACAAATTTTGGCCGAAACTGTTTTCAAACTTATTTTAGATTTTGATCCGAATAGAAAATCATCGATTGCAAGTGAAAAACGAGGGTGTTTGAAAATTGTGGAAAATTAAGGTGATCAGTGAAACAACACAAGGCAGCTTTGCATCACTTCGTATAACATAAGGAGTGTGTACCTTGCACGTCTGTTGCCCGTGAATATCATGATGCACATGTTCCTAGATGCATGGAAAGAGCCAGTAATGCACTGGCAGCTGCCTACTTCATGGCGGACTTCAGAAGATGAAGTACATTTCTGGACAGGGAGGATGAATGGACGTAAGTAAACATGTATACAAGAATTGCCACAGCTTGATCTACTTTAGCTTCTGATTTTCTTATGTCCTTCAATTTTTTTTCTTTCATCTTTTTAATGACAGCATTCTGTAAATAGGAGGAAAAAAGGAAGGCATGAAGGGGATGCGATAAAATGTTTTATTTTTATGCTGCTGCTACTACTACTACTTCTAGTACTACTACTAGTACTACTACAACTATTAAAAATACATTTACAAAAACAACAACAACAATAACAATTATTACTACTACTACTACTACTACTACTACTACTACTACTACTACTACTACTATTACCACTAATACAACTACTACTATTATCACTACTACTACTACTACTATTACCACTATTACTACTACAATTACTACTACTACTACCACCACCATCACAATTACTACTACTACTACTACTACTACTACTACTACTACTACTACTACTACTACTACTACTACTACTACTACTACTACTACTACTACTACTATTATTTCTATTACTCCTACTGCTACTATTGCTATTACTACTATTACTATAACTGTTAATACGACTTAGTGACTGACTGTGTACGAAGACGAAAAGTTACGCTAGAGCTGCCGCGGCGGCTCTGCATGGCAGCCTACTAGACAAGCCACCCCGGCGGCCCTGCCAGTATAAGGGTTAATTCTGCTGATCAGACACACAGACACACGTGGAACAGTTTGAATGAAGAAGTTGTGTCTGCAACGAGTGTGCATACTTTTAAAGTAAGATTGGATAAGTGTAGATATGGAGACGGGGACACACGATCATAAAGCCCAGGCCCTGTAAAACTACAACTAGGTAAATACAACTAGGTAAATGCACACACACACACACACACACACACACACACACACACACACACACACACACACACACACACACACACACGGCCCGGTAGCTCAGTGGTTAGAGCACAGGCTTCACAAGCCAGAGGACCGGGGCTCGATTCCCCGGCCGGGTGGAGATATTTGGGTGTGTCTCCTTTCACGTGTAGCCTCTGTTCACCTAGCAGTGAGTAGGTACAGGATGTAAATCGAGGAGTTGTGAACTTGTTGTCCCGGTGTGTGGTGTGTGCCTGGTCTCAGACCAATCCGAAGATCGGAAATAATGAGGTCTGAGCTCGTTCCGTAGGATAACGTCTGGCTGTCTCGTCAGAGACTGCAGCAGATCAAACAGTGATTTACACATTGCGTAGTGTAGTGGTTAGCACTCTCCACTCACAATCGAGAGGGCCGTTTTCGAGTCCCGGCGCGGCGAGGCAAATGGGCAAGCCTCTTAATGTATGGCCCCTGTTCACCTAGCTTTAAATAGGTACGGGATGTAACTGGAGTGGTTGTGGCCTCGCTTTCCCGGTGTGTGGAGTGTGTTGTGGTCTCAGTCCTACCCGAAGACCGGCCTATGAGCTCTCTCTCTCTCTCTCTCTCTCTCTCTCTCTCTCTCTCTCTCTCTCTCTCTCTCTCTATATATATATATATATATATATATATATATATATATATATATATATATATATATATATATATATATATATATATATAACCAACCCATTTTCTTCAACATTTTTTTTCTATATATCAAAGAAAACGTGTTTACATTATAGGATCTTTGATACTTTTAATTACCAACACAAGAAAGACTGACATATATTGAGGAATTGATGAATAAATAAAACTAAATATTAAAGTCAATGAAACTAGAGGAACACGAAGAGATGAAATAAGAAAGAATAAATTAAGATTACGGGGAAAGAATAATGAAGTCCATCCTTTCTTCATACTAACACTATCCAGTCTTCTATCCTTCCCTTAACTCCTTCAATACTGGGACACATTTTCACCTTGAAATTTGTGTACGATTAGACCATTTCATTGACATTAGGAAGGGTCTATGGAGGTCACAAGATTACTGGCCACAGTCTTCACTATTTTAATCCCCCAGATAAGTTTGTGAAGCTATATAAAATCACCAGATACTGAGCACAATGAATATGGAAACGCGTCATTGTACTGAATGGGTTAAACTGACACTATCATACACTATATTCCATCCTTCATACTAATACCATCCATTCTCTCCATCTTTCTCTTCTTTCATACTAATCCATCCATCCTTACTTTTCTTCGTGCTAATACCATCTATTCTATCCATCCTTCCCTTATACTGATACCATTCATTCTTCCATCCTAGCCAGTATGATTTCCCAAGTCCCCCCTATTGACAAAGAGGCGGGAAAGGGGGCAGGACACGAAGAAAACGGAGACACAAGAGGAAACGAGAAACGTCCCACGCCTTTATTTTCCCTGAGCCGTCCGTCACGCGAAACTACATCCGCGGATTCAAGGCAGGAGGAATGAGAGGAATGAGACAGACCCACGTGTCCCCTCACATTCCCCCCACTCCCCACACCTTCCCCAGCAGCACAGGTAATCACGCGCCCAATCCATCACCTTCACCTCTCCTGACATGACGTATAGCACGTCCACCTCACCTGCGCCGCGGTATAGTATTGCCAACCCGCCAGAATTAGGTTGAGCTTCTTTATGATCACGGCCAAGTTTTACAAAGGTTTCTAAGTGGCACAGAGGATAAGGAGGAAAAATTTACGTCTATTTGATTCAGTAAAAAGAAGAATTATTAAAAAGGACAGAGAGAAAAGGATTTTAAGTGGTACAAGAGTCTATTAGAATTAGTACAAATATTTATTTAACCTCTTCAGTACTGGGACGCATTTTTACCACAAGTTTTGGGTACCATTAGAAGATTTTATTTACACTAGCAAGGGTTTATGGAGGTCAGAAGATTCATGGCCAAAGTCTTCACTATTTCAATCATTACACAAGTTTCTGAAGCTGTATAAAATCATCAAATAGTAAGCAGAATAAATATTAAGACACATCCTGGTACTGAATTTCTTAAAAAACGTACAGGAAAAGATTTTAAATGATACAAGAGTTAAAAGTGAAGGATTTAAGAATCGGTACAAATAAGATTGATTTAAAGAACATATAGGAAAGGATTTTAATGAAGGATTTACGTCTATTAGAATCAGAACAAAGAAGAATTTGTGAAAACACGTACGGGAAATGAAGAGTATCCATTACGAAAAAAAACATAACAAATTAAGAAAATAAGGCAGACTGCAAGGAACCATCAGGCTTATATGTGGCAGTCTACAACAGGCTACAACAAAGATAACATATGCAGATTTTTATTTTCCAATCTGTCTATCTATTTATCCATATATCTATCTATCTATCTATCTTCTTTATCTGTCTTCCAATTCATTATAGAGAGACTAATGTTTTTCTTTATATTTCTTATACAAGTGTAGCTTAAATGGCCTTCAACCCCTTCAGTACTGGGACACAATTTTACCTTCAGTTTTGTGTATGATTAAAAGACTTTATATACATTAAGAAGGGTCTATGAAGGTCAGAAGCTAAATGGCTGGAGTCTTCACTATTTCAAACCCCAACATAAGTTTCTAAAGGTGTACAGAATCACCAAACAGTAAGCAGAATGAATATGAGAACGCGTCATGGTACTCAAGGGGTTAAGTGGTGCAGGGGTTGTGATAGGGATAACGGTAGGATATTTCTCAGGATCAGTAACCAGGATAAGACAACAAATGATGGACTCAAATCATGATGAAAATTAACTAAGAAATATATACAGGAAATAACTGGTCTGGAAATAGCGTAGGCCTGATAGAAGTTAATAGTAGAGAACAAGAATTAAAGTACTCAAATATGATAAATAAAAAAAAAGTCAATAAATGAATAGATAGAAAAACAGATAAAAAAAGAGATAGGAAAGAATTGGTTTTTAAATTGAGTATGCCAGATAAAAGTTAGTAATTAGGTGAGAACGAGAATTAATGGGCTCAAGCATGATGAAAAATAAGAGAGATAAAGATAGAGAGGAAAGACATGGCTTTTAAATGGAGTAGACCTGATAGATGTTTTTAAGTGATACGGAGGTTATAACAAAGCTAACCTAACCACATTTCTGTTCACCTATCTATCTATCTATCTATCTATCTATCAGTCTATCTACTTACTTACCATTCTATCTATTTGTTTATTCATTTATTTACCTATCTATCTATCTTATCCATCTATCCATCTATATCTTTCTGTCTGTTTATCTATCTATCACTTTTTTCCATCATCTTCTCTATTCCTTATCTTAACTTTCATAACACTCATCTTCCTACTTCCAGTCCGCCCTCCTTGTCTGTCTCTCTGTCCACCTGTCTGTCTGTCCGTCTGTGTGTCTTTCTGTCTGTTTTTCCTTGTCGTGATCTCATTAGTATACGAAAATTCCTCAGACAGTTTCTGGTTTCATCCTTCTCATCTCACTCTATTATCTCTCTCTCTCTCTCTCTCTCTCTCTCTCTCTCTCTCTCTCTCTCTCTCTCTCTCTCTCTCTCTCTCTCTCTCTCTCTCTCTCTCTCTCTCTCTCTCTCTCTCTCTCTCTCTCTCTCTCCCGTGACACATATGGAGAAGCTTATAAGGACACTACCAGTAACGTCCGCCGCCCTGGCCTGGTCTGGTCTCGGTTCTCCTTTCACATTTCTCCGATAGATGTCAGTTTTCCGTGTCCCTCCTTGCATCTCCAATAGTTTAGCCCAATATTCCCACGGCCACCTGCATGTTGTTCCCAGATTTCGTTACGGGAGCTTCTATGAAATTCCTGTAATAATATCGAGTTATCTATTTTCTATATCCGTACGTACACGCTACACATCTTCATGACGACGAGGGAGGGAGGGTAATGGATTGGGGGGACGGGAGGAGGGTGCGGGTGGGAGGGAAGGAGGGAGGGCTTGAGGGAGGGAGAGGGGGTAAGAGAGAGAATTGGGGCGGGGAGGGATGGAGCTAGAGGGAGAGAGGGAGAGAGGGAAAGGAATGATCGAGAGACGGGAGGGGGAAGGATGTGGAGAGAGGAAAGGATCGAGGAATGGAGGGAGTGAGGGTGGGAGAGACAGAGGAGAGATGGTGTGTGTGTTTACCTGCCTGATGGTGATGATGATGGTGGTTGTGGTTGTGGTGGTGTAATAATGGTTAAAGTAGTAATAGTAGTGATAGCAATGGTGATGTAATGATGATGATGATGATGATGGTGGTGGTGGTGGTGGTGGTGGTGTAATGATGGCTATAGTAGTAATAGTAGTGATAGCAGTGGTGGTGATGTAATGATGATGGTGGTGGTGGTGATGATGATGATGATCGTGGTGGCGGTGGTGGCGGTGGTGACGTAATGATTAGGGGCATTCTCGTAAAGAATCCGTCCCGCCCGCTCGCCTCGATTCCCGGCTCCCCCTTCGCAGCTCCTCCACCCAGCTGATCTGACGTCACATATATATATATATATATATATATATATATATATATATATATATATATATATATATATATATATATATATATATATATATATATATATATATATATATATATATATATATATATATACAGAGAGAGAGAGAGAGAGAGAGAGAGAGAGAGAGAGAGAGAGAGAGAGAGAGAGAGAGAGAGAGAGAGAGAGAGAACTTTGCTTTCGTCAGACAGCAGACAGCATTTCTGTGTGTGTGTTTCACTGTTTGATCTGCTGCAGTCTCTGACGAGACAGCCAGACGTCACGCTACGGAACGAGCTCAGAGCTCATTATTTCCGATCTTCGGATAGACCTGAGACCAGCTTGGCCCGTGACCTCACACCGTCTAGTAGTAGTAGTAGTAGTAGTAGTAGTAGTAGTAGTAGTAGTAGTAGTAGTAGTAGTAGTAGTAGTAGTAGTGTGGTTCACTACACTAGAGTCCGTCCTGCGTGGAAAACTGAACTTCTTAATGTTCCTCAGACACTGAATTTTCATGACATTTGCATCTCCTTCTCTTGTTCGTGTGTCTCCATCCTCCGTCAGTGTTAGCAGGTCTTGTCTGTCTGTCTGTCTTTGTGTCTCTTTTTGTTTTGTTGTTGTTTAATTTATGGCCTATAGCGCTGTTCAGCTTCCACCCATTAGTGGCGCAGGCAATTTTCTTTATAGTGATGGGCATATTAGGGCTCATATCACCACCCAAGCGCGTCTTTGTTGCAACCACCTAGAACCTGGGTAGGTATCTTGGTGACATGTAGCTAACTTCAAACCACTCCACAAATGACATAACTTCAAAGTGGTATGTGATGGAATTCTAACTTAAACGTGGACGTGTGTGTGTGTGTGTGTGTGTGTGTGTGTGTGTGTGTGTGTGTGTGTGTGTGTGTGTGTGTGTGTGTGTGTGTGTATTTACCTAGTTGTATTTACCTAGTCGTAGTTTTACAGGGCCTGGGCCTTATGCTAGTGTGGCCCCGTCTCCATATATACACTTATCCAATCTTACTCTAAAAGTATGCACACTCGTTGCAGACACTACTTCTTCATTTAAACTGTTCCACATCTCAATACATCTTTGCGGGAAACTATATATTTTTTTTAATATCTCTCATACATCTTCCTTTTCTCAGCTTTTTACTATGCGATCTTGTACTTCGAATGTCATATTCTTCTCTCAGCATCAGTTTCTCATTATCCACGTGGTCCATTCCGATGATCAATTTATAAACTTGTATCAGATCTTCTCTCTCCCTTCTTTGTTACAGGGTTGGTAGATCCATAGCCTTTAGTCTCTCCTCATATGTCATCCTTTCAAATTCTGGAAACATTCTTGTAGCCATTTTTTGTAGCCTCTCCAACTTCCTTATGTGTTTTTTTTTTTTTTTTTTTTTTATAAGGGGTCCACACTTCTCCTGCATATTCCAATCTGGGTCTTATTATACTACTTATCATCATTTCTTTGTCCATGTAGTGAAATACTGCTCCAATATTCCTCAACAAATTATATGTTTCTCTAAAAGTTACCGGTTGATTGTTTTCTTCCATCGTTACTCCTAAGTCTTTTTCCTTTTTTACTTTCTCCAGTTCTACTCCATCTCCCATATCATAGATTCCCACGGGTCGTCTTTCACTTTTTCCCATTTCCATGACATGGCTTTTGTTCACATTGAATTCCATTTCCCACTTTTTACTCCATTCCCAGATCTTATTTAGGTCTTCTTCCAGTATTTCACAATCCTCTTTTTGCTTTATAACTCTGCACAGTTTCGTATCAGCTGCAAACAAATTTATGTAGTTGTTCACTCCCTCTGGCATGTCGTTAATATAAATGAGGAAAAGTAATGGTGCCAATACTGACCCTTGTGGCACTCCGCTTTCTTCTGCTCTCCACTTGGACTTCATATCTTTAACTACCGTCCTTATTTCTCTCCCCCTCAAATAATTTTCTATCCATCTCAATGTGCTTCCTTTTAAGCCACCCTTCTCCTCTAACTTCCATAGTAATCGTGCATGTGGCACTTTGTCAAACGCCTTTTTTAAATACAAATAAATACAGTCAACCCATCCCTCTCTCTCTTATACTCTATCAACTATTCTAGAATAGAAACTCAATAAATTAGTTACACAAGATATTAATTTGTTGTCTTCAACGAACTCAATCCATTGTTTCTTTATTATTCTTTCACACATCTTGCATATTACACTAGTTAGTGTGTGTGTGTGTGTGTGTGTGTGTGTGTGTGTGTGTGTGTGTGTGTGTGTGTGTGTGTGTGTGTGTCTGCTTACTACTGTGGTATAATAGTAGCACCAGCAGTAATAGTAGTAGTAGTTGTTGTTCTAGTAGTCGTAGTAGTAGTAGTAATAATAGTTGTTGTAGTAGTAGTAGTAGTAGTAGTAGTAGTAGTAGTAGTAGTAGTAGTAGTAGTAGTAGTAGTAGTAGTAGTAGTAGTAGTAGTAGTAGTAGTAGTAGTAGTAGTAGTAGTAGTAGTAGTAGTAGTAGTAGTAGTAGTAGTAGTAGTAGTAGTAGTTTGAACCAGTAGTAGTAGTTGTTGTAGTAGTAGTAGTAGTAGTAGTAGTAGTAGTAGTAGTAGTAGTAGTAGTAGTAGTAGTAGTAGTAGTAGTAGTAGTAGTAGTAGTAGTAGTAGTAGTAGTAGTAGTAGTAGTAGTAGTAGTAGTAGTAGTAGTAGTGGTGGTGGTGGTGGTGGTGGTGGTGGTGGTGGGGCAGGGGTGTGAGCCAACCAGTGAGCAGGGATGTCCCATGACGTCATCCTAAGCTCCTCCCTCCGCGCCAGATGTAAACAAATCCCTTTAAAAACCACGTGGTCGCAGTATTCGCGGATCAAAAAATTCGCGACTATTTTGGACTACCATGACGCCTGTACCTTGACTATCGGGAGCAAGGAGGCGTGACTGTCGTGAGCGTAGTGGGCGTGGCTTTGGCTCGAACTAACGCTTAACTTAGTGAGTGAGGAAGTGGCGCCAAATGTAAAGTCTGCGAAGTTTTGGCTCTCTCTCTCTCTCTCTCTCTCTCTCTCTCTCTCTCTCTCTCTCTCTCTCTCTCTCTCTCTTTAAAACACATAAATAAGACGTTCTAACAAATTTGGCGTATATACTTGTTTGGTCTGCATTACTGAATGTTGGTGTATAGATTGCTGGTGTGTAATCAAAAATTTTGCATGCATTTCTGTGTTTTGGTGCAAAAAAAGCTGAAAGCTACTGAATAACAAGTTTTTATCACTTTTATTTCGTTTCTCTATATTGGGTTGTTTTCATCAGTTTTATCGTTTTGAAGCAGAACAATGTAAAATGACTCGAATATACAAAATTTTCAATCGAGATAGTTCTTCTTTTCAGAAAACACTATGAAAATACATAAAAAAGACGTTTTAACAAGTATATACTTATTTTGAGTTCTTTTTTAAGTTTTGGTAAGTAAAATGCTGTAAACCACCAGAATAACCCATATTTTAACATATTTCAGTTCTTTAAACATATAGTGTGTATATACGCGTTTTGTCTGCATTTCTGTGTTTTGGTGCAAAACTAGCTGAAAACTACTAAAATAACACGTTTTTGTTATTTTTATTTCGTTTCTCTATATTGGTTTGTTTTCATCAGTTTTATTTTTTTAAAGCATAACAAGGTAAGATGACATGAATATACAAAATTTTCACTTGAGATAGTTTTTTTTCACAAAACACCTTCAAAAAACATAAATAGGACGTTTTAACAAGTTTACTAAATATACTTGTTTTGAGTGCTTTTTTTGTTTTTTGGTACCTAAAATGCAGTAAACCAGAAAAAATAACCCATTTTCTTACAGATTTTAGTTCCTTGATCATAGATTTTGATGATTTTATTTCTTTTCTCTATTTTGCCTTATTTTTTTTTTTTTTGTGTAATAATGTAAAACGATTTCAATATACAAAGTTTTCAATCGAGATAGTTATTTTTTTTCCATAAAACACCTTAAAAACATAAAAATAAGACTTTTCAACACTTATGGTGCACATTCTCTTCTTCCCTGCCTTTTTGAGTTTTGGTGCATAAAATGCTAGAAAGCACCAAAATAACCCATTTTTTGCATATTTCAATTACTTAAACTAATGATGAGTAAACATGCGTTTTGCCTGTATTTCTGTGTTTTTGGTGCACAAAAAGCTAAAAACTACAAAAATAACACGTTTTTGTTACTTTTATTTCGTTTATCTATATTTCATCTTTTCAGCAATTTTATCGGCTTGAAGCATAACAAAGTAAAATGACTTGGATATACAATTTTTTTTTTTTCAGAAAACACTTTCAAAACACATAAATAAGACGTTTTAACAAGTATAGTGTATATATTTGTTTTGACTGCTTTTCTGAGTTTTGGTGCATAAAATGCTAGAAAACACCATAATAACCCATTTTTTACATATTTCAGTTCCTTAAATACATTTGTGTAATCATGCGTTTTGTCTGCATTTTTGTGTTTTGGTGAAAAAAAGCGGAAAACTACTAAAATAGCACATTTTTTGTTACTTTTATTTCGTTTCTCTATATTGGCTTGTTTTCATCAATTTTATCATTTTGTGTGTGTCCCGCTAAATGAAAAGACAGACCGCCTTGCTCAGTGTGCCCTTCAAGACGACATAGTGGATCCTGGCACTAAGTACACTCTAGGCTATGTTAAGAGTAGCATTAAGGACTTTGTACATAGCAACATTAGTGATTAGTTAGAGCTTCTTTGCCATAGAGGCAGTGGCAGTAGTCTTCACTATGCACGTGTCTTCCACAGTTGTGCTTACCCCTATGGGAGATACACTGTATCATCCGACAGATTGGCAATGAGGCTCAGATTAGGCTATATATACTTTTGGGAAGTCAGTGCTTTTCCTGGTGTGTGCTGTGTGTTGTGTGCTGCATCAAGGGGATGCGTCACTATATCATGGAATGTCCTCTCATTGCTAAATTTAGGGCACAAGGTCAACGTGATTTGTATAGCCTCATTGACAATCTCCTACACCTTTGTACATAGCAACACTGGCAGTAGTCTTCACTATGCACGTGTCTTCCACAGTTGTGCTTATAGATACACTGCATCATCCGGATTGGCAATGAGGCTCAGATTAGGCTATATATACTTTTGGGAAGTCAGTGCTTTTCCTGGTGTGTGCTGTGTGTTGTGTGCTGCATCAAGGGATGCGTCACTATATCATGGAATGTCCTCTCATTGCTAAATTTAGGGCACAAGGTCAACGTGATTTGTATATCCTCAGTTTGCTCTAAGAAGGTAGGATGTTTATGCAATAAGGTGTGCAATATCAGTATTTATCTATTTAAGTACTTGTATTCTTGTTATGTATACTGTCTATTTATATATTTTTGATACATTAACCTTAAATCTTTGCCCAGGGGTTGGGTGGCAAGGTCCATTCTCCTCCTTTGTTGTATTTCATTATTAATGAAACAATAAATGTATCAATCAATCAATCTCCTTCACATCCTCAATCATCCTTGCACTCGTTCCTTTACAGTTTACACAGTCCCAGCAGCAGCACCATCCATTCCCTTACTGTCTTCTCCACTCTTTCATCCTATTATGTCCTAATTCAGTCAAAATCACTTGCATCATCTCATGCCTGTCTCTCTCATACTTCTCACACTCCAGCATAACATGCTCCGCCGTCTCGTCACGCCCTGTGTCACACATCTGGCACACTTTGCTGCGGGACTCAGACCACCTGTAGTTTCTTTCACTCACATCCATACACTGTGCCTTAGCTCGGAAGAGAAGATCACCACCCAGGCTGCCATCATACCACTTTTCATATATCGGGGCTTCCTTTTCCTTGTACCATTCCAGAGTACTCTTTCGTTTCATCTCATTCTTCCATATATTCAATCCCACCCCATTCACCTATAGTCTATCTCACTCTTCTATTTCCTCGCATCCCATCCAGTTCCTACTCTGCTTCCTCTTGTCACGATCCATTCACGCTCATTCTGATTCCTCCCATCCGTTCTCATCTCCCATACAACTTGTAATCCACTTCTCTCTGTCATTCTCATGCACCTCTTCCTCCATTTGCTCCCTCTTTGATTCCACAGGTACACCTTTCTCACTATTCTTTCATCGTCCATTCTTTCCAATCTTTTACTAGTCTTTCCCTAAAAGTGCCCCATCCCATATCACTTCTCAGAGCTTCTACTGCTGTGTACCTCGGTGCGTTCAGTGCCACTCTACCTATTCTATTTTGTCTCACTTTTAGCTTATCAATTTCACTTCATTCCATGGAATCACATCCATACCATTCATTATACTGGGCACAGCCACACTCTTCCACATTTCTCTCAGCACTTCATATTTACTTGTTCATGTTCTGGCTGCACTCCCTAATCGTTATACCCACTGATTCACTAAATCTGTCTTCTCATTCTTTGTCTTTTCACACCCACTTGGACTCACCCACATCCCCAAGTACTTATATTCTCGTGCCTGATTCAACTCATTCTCTCCAATTCTCCATACTGTATTTTTTCATCCTCACACCTATTCACTATCATCACTTAACTTTTTTCACTACTAAACCTAACTCAGAAGTCTCTTCTATATCATCCACAACATCCAACATACTCTGCAACTCAACTGCTGATCACTCATGACCACTACGTCATCTGCATAAAGGAGCACCCCTATCTTATCATTCCCCACTCTTACTCCTGCATTCTTTATCATGATCTTGATCTTGATGCTACAGATGGCTTGGGATCGCTCCGGAGTCGCTTGAATGAAGGAGAAGAATATACTGGAATAAAGAAGAGAAGACACCCACCAGGCGAGATCATGTATGAAATTAGGCTGTATGAATGTGAGAGGATGGGGCATTGGAAAACTCGAGGATGTATGTAAGGAGCTGAATGAGTGGAATCTAAATATGGTAGGAATAACTGAGACGCACTTTAGGGATGCAGTGCAAATGGAAGGGATATGTGATGATAGGAAAGGGAGGCAGAAAACAGGAAAGGTTAGAAGAGGGCGTAGCACTACTCCACAGAAAAGTGAGGAACCTGAGAGCGGAAGGACTTGATGTAGGAGACAGTGTGGAAAGTGAGGATGTGTTAGCGGCCCGAGTGGAGTATATGAATGAGTGTGGTAGAGATGAGAGGTTAGTGGTGTTGGTAGTGTACATGACAGTGGAAGGTGATAGAGCAGTCAGGGACAATAGCAGGAAGTATGGTGTGTTGAAGAAGACTTTGAGAGAGCATGCTATGGAGAAAGTGATTGTTATAGGAGATATGAATGCTCATGTAGGTATTTTAGGTCAACAAATGAATAGGAATGGTGAGATGCTTGATGAGTTTTAAATGAGATTGAGCTGGAGAACCTAAATGAGACCCTGGCAGAAGGACGAGTGACGTGGTGTGCCAGGAACCAGGAGTCTGTCATTGACTATATGCTAGTGAATGGGAGAATGCGTGAGATTGTGGACCACATGTGGATCGATCAAGATGGAACGATTGACATTGTCTTGGACCATAACGTGCTGGTGCTGGAATGTAAGTTGTATGGAAGAGAAGGAAAGAGTGCAAACAGGTAGACTCGAGTAAGCGGAGCTGGGAGAATGAACGTTTGAATGGTGTGGATGAGATGAATGATAGGTTTGTTGAGAATGTAAAGGATGGAGCAGCCAGCAAGATAGGATATGTGAGAACGGGTGCCAGAAAGCGTGCATGTAAGCCATGGTGGAATGATGAGATTAAGGATGCCAGGAGAGAAAGAAAAAGACTAAATAGGGTATGTAGGCAATTGAGAAAGAGAAGGCATGAGAGTGAGGAGGCCGAAAGTGAGTACCAGAATGCATGGACAGCATATTATGCGAATCAGCAACGAGTGGCGAAGCGGGAGATAATGAATGCTAAAGCCAGGTGTGAGAGAAAGGTGATTCAGTCCCTGAGAGCTAAAGGTGTGGAAGGTGGCCGAGAATGGTACAGGTTCCTGAGGGGTGAGGGGATGCCTGACAGTGAGAGTGTGGAGAGCCTGAGGGTGAATGGGGCACTGGTGACAGAAAAAGAAGATATGAGAAGGATGATTAAAGAGTTTTGGGAAGTGATTGGAGGTGTAGGTGAGTTATTTGGTGTGAGAGAAGGATGTGTGACACTGGAAAAGAAGAATGTGGATGAAATGGATGAGAGAATCAGAAGGGAGAAGGTGGGGAAATGTATCAGGGGGAAGAAAAATAGGAAGGCAGCAGAGCCAGATGAGATACTGTGTGAAATGTATAAAAATGGAGGGAAAGTTGTGATTGATAGGGTGACTGAGTTATTTAACCAGGTGTGGGAAGAGGAAAGAGTTCCAAGAATGTGGAATGAATGCAGGGTGACTATGTTGCATAAGGGAGGATATAAAAGCACGAATGAGCTGAAGAGCTATAGACCAATAGCATTATTAAATGCAGTTGGGAAAGTCTTTAGTGCAGTGCTGAATGAGAGATTGTGCAAATGGATTGAAAAAGCTGGAGTGTTAAGTGAAGAGCAGAATGGCTTTCGAGTGGACAGGAGAGCAGAAGGTAACTTGTTTGTGGTGAACGAGATGATTGAGAGAAAGTAAAAGGATGGTAGTAAATTATAATTAGGTTTTCCATACATAGAGAAGGCATACGATAGAGTAAATAAAGAAATGCTTGCTAGCAAAGATAGTTAATATAGTGGGAAGTATGTATGTAGATACAAGGGCGAAATACAGACAAGGAGATATAGTGACAGACTGGACGCAATGTTCCCGGAACCCACCGCAAGGTGGCACTACACGACGAAAGCTTTGATGGAACACAACAGAATAGTTTAGTACAGATTTGCCTGGTAATGATGCGGGACGTCTAATTATCTATGATGCAGTCACTCTGTCGAGGTTGTACCGCATGGAATACCTTGGAATGGCCTCAAAATTGAAGGAAACCATGAAAAATATACTGACCAGCATCGTTTTCGGCAAAAAAGTGGCATTTAATCGAAAAGGCAGAAGGACCGTGACGTCACAAGTGATCTTGATCTTGATGTCAAAGGCCAAAACATGTGGATATTTGAGTTATTTTTGGCGTATTTGTACATCATGAATAATGTTTGATGATGAATGGGCGAAGTAATAGTGACATGGGCATCTAAAATAGTGAAAGAAATGTTATATAATGTATATGCGAATACTGCGATGATAAATGTGGATATGGCACGTAGCCCCCCCGTGTTTATCGCCGTTTGTGCTAACGGGTTGAGTCTGGTGTGACGTAGCGAGGTATCAGAGACTTTTCAGAGAACGATACAACAAGAGGTGGTGAGTTGCTGGAGACGAGGGAGTGTATGAGTGTCAGGAAGGGAGACCTGTTTGGCGGGGTGGCGCGGAAACGTATCACCTAATAGTATCGCAGCCAAACCTGCGCCGCTCATGCATCTAGAGTCTAGAGTTTAGACGAAAGCAAGGCTGGAAACCGGATCGTGGAAACTCCACTACATTACACCGGGGGAGAGAGTGAAAGAAAAAAAAGTTGGCGTTCATTTTTGTTATGTGGTGCTTTTGAGTTTTGTTTTATTGTTATTATTATTATTGTTATTATTATTTTTATTATTATTATTATTATTATTATTATTATTATTATTATTATTATTATTATTATTATTATTCTTATTCTTATTCTTATTATTATTATTATTATTATTATTATTATTATTATTATTATGTAAAAGATTGGAATGCAAAGCATTCCAATCTTTTACATAATAATAATAACAATGTTCTGACGAGGACAGTGAAAACGATGGTATAAACATTGGCGCCAGCTCCTAAACCTGAAGGTGAAAGGAACCAAGTGGGCGTGTTATCAAACAATCAAACAAAAATTTTGGACTGCCGCCGTGGTGTATAAGAAAGATTAGTAACTGGAGCGACGCATAAACCATTAGTTCTAGGGCGAAGAGTTGTTGTGACAGACCAATGATAATAATTATAAAGTCAGTGATGGCTAATGACGAAGGATTGCTGTGACAGATGACGATAACATAGTGTACAAAGACATGTTAGCTTCCTAAGAACGAGCGGTTGCTGTGGCAGACTACAGTAACATAGCGTGTAGAGACATGTTAGCTTCCTAAGAATTTTCAGTGCTAGAAGGGCCGATTGCGGATTCGCAACGTGTATAAATAAGGCCAGGCAGTAACGCGATCCAGCAGAGAGCTACCATTCACGCCCTCAGCAACTACAAGAATTTTTGACGCTTACACAAGCAACTAAACTAGCAACATGGGCCTCTGGACTGCCTTCTGCTTGGTCTTATACGTGAGTAGTAGCTTAGAGAATTTGTCCTGAGTTATGGAGTCTTGTGTGTACATGTATACTATGAACGTCGTAGACGTTTTTGTACCACATCGCATGCTGTGGTGGAATGTGCAGTTAGATGATGTCACTATGATTCATTGTGTTACGAGGCGATTTAGGACGAGTTACTGAGTTAAAGAATAGTCTTGCATAAGGAATTCCATAAGAATGGCAACGTGGCCGTGTTATCTGATTTTATTTGGGTATATGTGTATTTGCTGGTTTAGCCTATTTTTATACTTTGTACAATAAAAATAGTATTGTGGAGCTGTAGTTGTGAGTACCACACGGAAAAACCCATAGTTGGTCTTTGGTCAATCTGGACGCAGAAGGATTTGTCATTGTCTTGAATAAAGTCGCTTCAAGTAAACAGCTCACATGTGGTAACCAGAGGGAATGGTTACGACAAGTGGATGATGCAAGACTAGTGAGAAAGGTGTTTCTATGGAATGTTAGGAGTAGCAGGTGGGGGAAGAAGTGTGTCAAGATGGCAGCAGAGAATGGTTTGGAAACTAGTTGGGCTTTTCAGCGGATTGAGGGGAGGCATGTTGAGAGTGACTGGAGCATGGTTATTAGAAATGGGGAAGGCAGAGAGTGGGATGTAAGGAAGTGGAAGAGTGAGATTGACAGAGTAGTGAAACATGTGGGATTGAGTGAATGGAAGAATAAGATAGAACAAAAGAGTACGTTGGAGTGGTACAGAGAGAAAGAGGCCCCGATGTATGAAAAGTGGTACGAGGGAAGCCTGGGTGGTGACCTTCTCTTCCGAGCGAGGGCACAGTGTATGGATGTAAATGCAAGGAGTTACAGATGGTCTGAGTCCCGCAGCAAGGTGTGCCAGATGTGTGACATGGGAGAGGATGAGACGGTGGAACATGTGGTGCGGGAGTGTGTGAAGTATGCCAGAGACAGGAATGAAAGGATGCAATTGGTGCTAAGGGAATTGAGGAATGCCAGAGTGGAGATGACGGGAAGGGAATGGATGGTGTTTCTGCTGGGACTGTGTGGAGACACGAATGACAGGATGATTGAAGCCGTGAAGGAATTCCTTGGGAAAATGTGGCGTGCTAGACGTATGAATCAATAATGTAAATTTTGGTGATTGTTTTCTTTTTGTCGTTTTTCTCTTTTTCTGTACAGTAGTGGCCGTTACAAAGGTCTGACTCAGGAACAGTCCCGAGTCACCTGTAACATCAAGATCAAGATCAAGTTAAATTAACTTGAGTAGTGAGCTAAATATTGACTTAATATGTGGTAAGGAGAGTGAAATGTGACTGAATGTATTCTGTTTATTGTTTTCTTACAGTGTAGCATTAAAGGAAGGACGGAAAAAACCTGCATTAATGACAGTGTACATTTTCATCTTTTTTTTTTCTGTACAATCTTTCACATTTCCTGATTCATTTCCATTGGCAACTTTGCAAACATTTATTTTTTTACTTACTCTCATCTTTCTCACAATTCCTTCTTCCTTTCTCCTCCTTCTCTTCCTCCCTTCCTCAGTCACTCAACCTCCTCCTTTCCTTTCATCTCTTTCTCGTTCTCCTTTCCTCCACCCTCTCTGCTCTCTTTCCCTCCTCTCCTCTCTCCTTCTTCCCTTCACCTTCTCTCCTTCTCCTTTCCTCCATCCTCTCTCTTTTCTTCTTCAGTCACCCACCTTCCTCCTTCCTTACCTCCTTCTCTCCTTCCTTTTTTTCTCCCAGTCACACACATTCCTTCCTTCTTTCCTTCCTTTCCTTTCCAAATCACAAACCCTCCTCCTTTCCTTCACCCTTTCTCTTCTTCCTCTTCTCTCCCAGTCACCCATTCTTCTTTTTTTCGTACACCCTCTCTTTCCTTTCTCTCTTTCTCCTTTCCTTCCATCCCTTCTTCTTCTTTCTCTCCTTCACCTTCTCTCTCCTCTCTTTCCTTTTCCAATCACCCCTCCTTTCCTCCATACTCTCTCCTTCTTTCTCTTTCCCACTTTCTCTCCTTCCTTTCCTTCACCTTCTCTCTCTCTCTCTCTCTCTTTCTCCTTCCTTTCTCCAATCACTCACCCTCCTCCTTTCCTTCACCCTATCTCCATCTCTCTCCTTTCCTTCACTTTCCTTCCCTCTTCCTCTCCAATCACCCACCCTGCTTTGCCTCCCCTCTCTTTCTCTTCACCCTGCGGACTATGTTGGCGTTATAAGTCTTGGGCTGCTTGAAGAGGGCGCTGATGGATAAGTGGTGCAGGCCAAGGCTACTCATCTCCTCTATCCTGCTCCTCGTTCTCTTCACTGAGTACTGCAGGACTCGCATGCAGCCCTTGTGTGTGTGGAGAGGGTTAGATTAGGTTAGGTTAGAGGGGGAAAGAGGAGGGATGGAGATGGAGGAGGAGAGAGAGAGAGAGAGAGAGAGAGAGAGAGAGAGAGAGAGAGAGAGAGAGAGAGAGAGAGAGAGAGAGAGAGAGAGAGAGAGAGAGAGAGAGAGAGAGAGAGAGAGAGAGAGAGAAAGGGGTCTGTTTTGTTTGAATATTGTACGAGAATATAAATAAATGGATTTTTCTTTTTTATTGATCAAAGAAATGTGGAATGTGTGGAATGTGTGTATGGTTATAAGGAGTGTTTTATGTTAAGGGGATAACACACACACACACACACACACACACACACACACACACACACACACACACCGCGTAGTGTAGTGGTTAGCACGCTCGACTCGCAATCGAAAAGGCCTGGTTCGAGTCCCGGGGCGGCGAGGCAAATGGGCAAGCCTCTTAATGTGTGGCCCCTGTTCACCTAGCAGTAAATAGGTACGGGATGTAACTCGAGGGGTTGTGGCCTCGCTTTCCCGGTGTGTGGAGTGTGTTGTGGTCTCAGTCCTACCCGAAGATCGGTCTATGAGCTCTGAGCTCGCTCCGTAATGGGGAAGACTGGCTGGGTGACCTGCAGGCGACCGAGATGAGATTAAATGATTTACACACACACACAGACACACCCACACAAACACACAGTGGTTAGAGCGCTGGCTTCACAAGCCAGAGGACCAGAGTTCTATTCCCCGGCCGGGTGGAGATATTTGGGTGTATCTCCTTTCACGTGTAGCCCCTGTTCACCTAGCAGTGAGTAGGTACGGGATGTAAATCGAGGAGTTGTGACCTTGTTGTCCTGGTGTGTGTTGTGTGTTGTGGTCTCAGGCCTATCTTCATCCTCTGTTATTTTTTCCGTTCATTTCGTCTTTTAATCTTTTCCAGGGCGCTGTATGACACCATTTGCTCCAGTGCCATGACGTCAATCAATTAATCGTTAGACATTTCAGTTGGTCTCTGTCTCGATGTTTTCGCTTCTCAGTATATATAAAGGGTAGTGTTGTAAGTTTGCGTCATATTTCTAAAGACATCACTCTCAAGAATAAGGGGTTATGGGGTGATTCAAGATTTTTTTCTTTCGGTTTGTCGCTTTAATGCCGATCTTAATCAAACAATTTGGTTGAAGTTAAGAGGTAAATTTCGAAAGGGAACATTGGCAGTAAAGAGTGTTATAAGGTGCAAGTTTTTCAATGCCTTTACTTTTCTCTCCCCTAATGAAACATTGTAGTGAAAGTTAAGAGTAACTTTTCGACAGGTAACACTGAAGGCAAAGTGTTATGGAAGAGTCCTAAATTGTCCATGCCTTCAGTTTTATTCTCTCATTAAGATCACCTTTGAAAACAAGAGTCACATTCCCATTAACAGTGTTAGGGTTGGAGTTCATTATCCTTCCCATACTCCACTCAGTCGTTCGTCATTTTTTTTTTTTTTTTTTTTGTGTATACTGTGGTGACCCGAAATTTCGATATATTTCATGACCACAAGTTCCATTTACCACCTTTGTGTGTGTGTGTGTGTGTGTGTGTGTGTTTTTTTTTATGGTCACGTAACGCCAGGGAATATGGATCGGAAATGGCTTTGGCTGGCCGAGAATTGCACCGTTTTCCTTGATGCTCGCTCTCTCTCTCTCTCTCTCTCTCTCTCTCTCTCTCTCTTTGTTTTTGTTTTCCTTTGTCTTACTTTCTTTGTTTTCATATTTTTTTCCACTGCGGAGATGAGTATGCGCTTAACACACGACTATTCTATACATTACTATATCTTTTCATTACGTTGTATGAGTTTACCAGCTCATTGCAAACTCCAAAAAAAAAAGAAAGGAACACAAGAAAGGACAAATCCATAATCATTTAGAAGCGTTAACTTTCTCTGCATCCTTGTCTTGAGGTTGACAACAGGACTGTATCATCCATCAAAACTAAGGTGTGCAGCCATACAAGGAACCCATCCACATCACAGCTATTCTTAATCAGACCAATAATGAATAACAAACATGAAGCAGGGGAGCCTTGCCTCACACACACACACACACACACACACACACACACACACACACACACACACACACACACACAAAGTCGGCCAGTAATCAGGATAGGAGCAATAAATAGTAAAGTCAACCTTGATGTGAAAGAAAAAGAGAGAAGAGGGAATTCTGAGATGAATGGAATAGTCTCAGTGGTGAGGTTGATGGCGGCGAGTCTTTACGGAGCCTTGAAGAGCAGCGTACAAAGATCATGTCTGGTGCACCAAGCGGCAAGCTCACTCTGCTACACGGAAGAAGTGGTGTTTTTAAATGGATTTTATAGATACATTGATGGATGAGGATAATAAGAGAGAATTAGTTCAAGTGTTTCGTACAAGAACTGACTGCCTGAATGAAACGTGTAGGCCTGATGGCTTCTGGCAGCTTCCATGATTTGACTTCAGCGATTTTAAAGACAAAGAAACTGAATAAGATTGGTATTATGGAATCAACCTTCACCCATACAAATGTTCAGACAGTGGCGATGACCATGAGGGTTTTTTCCTTCAAGTAGTTATCTAAACAATAAAGGAATTAGCAACGCAGTGAATGAGCTGAAAGAATCTTAATTTGACCAAACCCTCGGAAGGAGACGCTAAAGTTATTTCACTATTAGTATTAGTGGTTGTTCTTGTGTTGTTATCAGTTACATCTTTCAAAACCACATCCTGAAATCCACACCACACCCTATCAACATAAGAACATCAGAAAATAAGTGTTAGTGCAGGAAGCCATCAGGCCCACACGTGGCAGTCCCTGTACAGACATACCCACCCATCACTCCATCTATAAATCTGTCAAATCTTAAAAGCTCCCCAATTATTCACCACTAATTTTCTACAGCTTCACAAACTCATGTGGGGGATTAAAATAGTGAAGAATGTGGCCATTAATCTCTTCAGTAGCATGACACGTTTCCTTATTAATTCTGGTGACTATTTG
The DNA here is from genome assembly GCF_017591435.1 of Portunus trituberculatus. Lineage (NCBI taxonomy): Eukaryota > Metazoa > Arthropoda > Malacostraca > Decapoda > Portunidae > Portunus > Portunus trituberculatus. Next base: position 23,720 of record NC_059262.1, on the reverse strand, counting down.
GTGATTTTCTACAGCTTCACAAACTCATGTGGGGGATTAAAATAGTGAAGACTTTGGACATTGATCTTCTGCCCCTTCATATTGTCAATAAAATGGTCTTATCGTAGCCAGCCTGTCTGAAAATACCCAAAAAATGTCAAACTGTCTTAAAATGCCTTAAAAAACGTGCCAAACTGTCTTATAATGCCCTAAATATATGCCAAACTGCCTTAAAATGCCCTAAAAACGTGTCAAACTAAACGTGTCAAACTATCTTTCAATGTGCTAAAAAGCGTGCCAAGCTGTCTTAAAATGCCTTAATAGTATGTCAAACTGTCTGAAAATGCCCTAAAAAACGTGCCAAACTCTTTTAATGCCATAAATATATGCCAAACTTTTAAAAATGCCCTAAAAACATGAGTCTCCCTATTCCTTGTGGTAACTATTTGGTGATTTTCTACAGCTTCACACACTCATGTGGGGGATTAAAATAGTGAAGACTGTGGCCATTAACCCCTTCAGTAACATAACACGTTTCCCTATTCCTTGTGGTAACTATTTGGTGATCTACAGCTTCACAAACTCATGTGGGGGATTAAAATATTGAAGACTGTGGCCATTAACCCCTTCAGTAGCATGACACGTTTCCCTATTCCTTGTGGTAACTATTTGGTGATCTACAGCTTCACAAACTCATGTGGGGGATTAGAAAGTGAAGACTGTGGTCATTAATCTTCTGCCCTCCACAGACCCTTGCTAATGTCAATAAAATAGTCTTATTGTACACAAAGATCACTTATTCATACTCATTCATATATGATTAAAATTTAAAAGAAAGATCAAAGAAAATAAGAAAATGATAAAAAGAATAAAAATAGTATGAGATAATAAACAATAAAAAAATACATACATGAAAGGATTAATTTCCGCGCAAAAAAATAAATTAACGAAAAAAAAAATTAAAATAAAGACAAAAACAAGTAAGGAAACAATAAAATAATAAAATTAGTAAGAAAAAACAGATAAAAAAATGGATGATGATATAAAAAGCATTGAATCCCGTGCCAACTACTGGAAAATTGAAGGATAAAAATTATAAAAAAAAATGGAAACAAAATAAAATGAGAAAAGAATAAACAAAATAAATTAATAGGAAGAACAGACATGAAAAATGGATGATGATATAAGAGCATTCATTCCCTCGATAACTTCTGAAAAATTGAAGAAAAAAGAAGAAATAATGAAAAAAATAGAAACACAAAATGAAATAAGAATAAAAAAATTAAAACAATAATTAAAAAACGGACAAAAATGGAGCAGGTACAAAAGGCATTCAATACTCCCACAAAACAAAATAAATAAGGAAAGAATAAAAAAAATAAAAGTGATAAGAAAAAGACAAAAGATTATATAAAAAAAACATTCATTCCCACGCTACACACACACACACACACACACACACACACACACACCGTGTAGTGTAGTGGTTAGCAGGTTCGACTCACAATCGAGAGGGCCGGGTTCGAGTCGTGGGAAGCGGTAAGGCTAATGGGCAAGCCTCTTAATGTGTGGACCCTGTTCACCTAGCAGTAAATAGGTACGGGATGTAACTCGAGGGGTTGTGGCCTCGCTTTCCCGGTGTGTGGAGTGTGTGATGTGGTCTCAGTCCTACCCGAAGATCGGTCTATGAGCTCTGAGCTCGCTCCGTAATGGGGAAGACTGGCTGGGTGACCAGCAGACGACCGAGGTGAATTGTACACACACACACACACACACACACACACACACACAGCCCGGTAGCTCAGTGGTTAGAGCGCTGGCTTCACAAGCCAGAGGACCGGGGTTCGATTCCCCGGCCGGGTGGAGATATTTAGGTGTCTCCTTTCACGTGTAGCCCCTGTTCACCTAGCAGTGAGTAGGTACGGGATGTAAATCGAGAAGTTGTGACCTTGTTGTCCCGATGTGTGGTGTGTGCCTGGTCTCAGGCCTATCCGAAGATCGGAAATAATGAGCTCTGAGCTCGTTCCATAGGGTAACGTCTGGCTGTCTCGTCAGACTGCAACAGATCAAACAGTGAATCACACACACACACACACACGTAGTGTAGCGGTTAGCACACTCGGCTTACAAATGAGAAGGCGCGGGTTCGACCCCTGGACACAGCGGAGCAAATGGATGAGCCTCTTAATGTGTAACCTCTGTTCACCTAGTAGCAGGTATAGGTACGGGATGTAACTCGAGGTTTTATGGCCTCACTTCCCCGGTGTGTGAAGTGTGGTGTGGTCTCAGAGCTTATAGACCGAAGATCGGTCTATAAGTTCTGAGCTCTTTCCGTAATAGGGAAAGCTGGGTGACCAGCAGGTGACCGTAAATATATACAATGAATGCACACACACACACACACACACACACACACAGTGAAGAAGATTGTGAAATTTTACAGGCAGATCTGGATAGGATTTGGGAGTGGAGCAAGAGGTGGCAAATGGAATTTAATCTGAGCAAAAGTCATGTGATGGAGATGGGAAAGAGTGGAAGACGGCCAAGAGGATCATATAAGATGGGTGAAGAAGTAGTGTTGAAAAAGGTGGAAAAGGAAAAGGATTTGGGAGTGATAATACAAGACAATGGGCAGTTTGAGGCTCATATTGATAAGATGTTTGGAGAAACGTATAATTTGATAAAAAATATTGGATTAGCCTTCCATTATATGGATAAAGATATGATGAAGAAATTAATTAGTACGGTAATTAGACCAAGATTGGAATATGCTGGAGTGGTTTGGTCCCCTTATAAAAAGAAGCATATAAGAAAGTTGGAGAGATTGCAGAGAATGGCAACAAAAATGGTTCCAGAATTGGCAGAAATGACCTATGAGGAGAGATTAAAAGAAATGAATTTCCTTACCTTGTAACAAAGAAGAGAAAGAGGAGATTTAATACAGGTTTATAAACTGTTGAACGGACTGGATGAAGTGGATAATGTGCAAATGATGTTGAGAGAGGAAAACTTAAATAGAACTACAAGATCGCATAGTAAAAAGATAGCCAAGGGAATATGCTTGAAGGATGTGAAGAAATATAGTTTCCCACAAAGATGTGTGGAGGTGTGGAATGGTTTGAGTGAGGAGGTGGTGTCAGCGAGGAGTGTGCATAGTTTTAAAGGAAAGTTGGATGTGTGTAGATATGGAGACGGGGCCACACGAGTATGATACCCAGGCCTTATAAAATTACAACTAGGTGAATACACCTTGGCGCAATGGTTAGCGTGGCCAATTCTCAATCAGGTGGTCCCGTGCTTGTGAAAATAACGATACAATGCAACAAAATATGCAACATTGAGACATTGAGAAGGAGGACGAAGACAGTCAGAGAAGAGGTAATAAGACTGTAAGACAAAATGCTTTTGATTCCTTACGTCTAGAGAGAGCGGTGAGAATGAATTGCCCTTTACATGTGAAGCATTCTCCAATTATGGAACTATAAGGCCCCTGTACAAAGTTAGCAGCTGGGGAGGGCTGAGAAAAACTGGCGGAGACAACCCTGAAGAATTAACTTCATAGAGCTGAAATAGCTCAAGATGAGATGTGAAGTTTCCACTTATATATATATATATATATATATATATATATATATATATATATATATATATATATATATATATATATATATATATATATATATATATATATATATATATATATATATATATATATATATATATATATATATATATATATATATATATATATATATATATATATATATATATATATATATATATATATATATATATATATATATATATATATATAAGAGGACTGGTTAAGGGCAACAAAAATCTAGAGACAAAAGCCCCACTCAGTTGCCAGTCTCCTTATAGAAGCAATAGAATTAACCAAAGGATAGGGACAAACGTCAGGATACCTCGCTCTTAAATGAAGTATAAAGGCGGGTTCACTTGTGGTAGTTGTCGTAAAACAGGGGTAGCATGGAGACACCTGAGTCCATTATGAAAGTGTATTTACGGTAGCACAATACACAACAAGTGTAAACCGAGCGAAACGAGAGGCAGGAGGCGTAGCATGTCCGCCTCAGGCGGCGGCGAGCGAGGACTGAAGGGAAGGACGTAACGTCAGACAGAAAGGGAGTATGGGAAAAACAAAGGACATGCTAACATATGGCTCAGGCATGCACAACAGTGCGACCCCGCACTGAAGGTGATAATCATAATAAAAAAACATAAACACTATAAAATAAGAGTTCATCTAAAAAAAAATTGTAAGGTCAACACTGGAATGTTCATTTTTCACAAAAAAAAAACATAGTCATATTAGTAATTGTCATCTGATCACTTTAAAAAATATTACTTCTTTCACTAATTTTCATTACATCACTTATAAGAATATAAAATCTTTTCATTAATTTTCAAATTTTCATATCAATCACAAAAATATTAATTATTTTCATTAATTTTCAAGTTTTCACTTCATTAATTTTCGTTACATGACTCACAAAAATATGAGTTCTGTTTATAAGGTCTGTAATCACTTATCACTAAATAGAATTAATAAGAACATAAAATATGGCACACAGTAAGTTCTTATAGTAAGTTGTCATAGTAAGTTCTCGAGGCGTCCCCCGGAAACATTACACAATGGAAAGAAGTATATATATATATATATATATATATATATATATATATATATATATATATATATATATATATATATATATATATATATATATATACAGATAGCTGCTGATAAATATTTAATCATCATAAAAAAAAATATCATGTAAGCATACACTTTATAAAAAAAAAAAAAAAAAAAAAAAAAAATTACATGTAATCATGAGCTTCATCAAGAATATTTTGACATATAATCATCATGGGACATAAAAATCATGGGACATAAAAAATAAATTATCATGGTACATGAAAAAAAATTACACAAATAATTAAATACAAAATGTAAATCACTGTCATTAGAACTACATATGTAGCTAATCATCATACAAAAATTATCTATAAGGAGTTAGCTCTGGAACGCAGATTGTACGAGGACGAAGAAGGTAAGGAAGTAGATGAAGACACAGAGCTACACGAGACAGGTGGAAGAGGCAAGGGTGAAGGCATAGCAACACAAATATCACTCTTTTTAAGTCTGTCTGCATGGACAACTTCTGACATCTGAGCAGAAGGATAACAAATTTTAAATTTATTTCCTGTTAATTTTTCTTGGATCAAAAAGGGACCTGAAAATTTAGTGGTTAATTTTGACTCGTTCAGGTACAGATTTAAATACCACATCATTAATGTTAAAGGAGACAGGAGTAGCTTTTGCATGTTGACATTGAGTCATTTGAGTACGTGACAACTGGAGAGTACTACGCACTTTATCATGAATAATTTGCATAGCTCGTGCTTGGTTTTGAACATAGTCATCAACAGAATATACTGGTAAACGCGGTTTCTCTAACATGTCAAAGGGGAAACGTTTATCATGTCCAAATACAATAGAATGTGGAGTTTTACCAGTAGATGAATTGATAGTGGCATTTATACAAGCATTCACATGAGGGAGCCAATCTTGCCAATATTCATGAAATTTACCCACTAAATGTCTCAAAATGGTAAGAATTTTACGATTAGTTCTCTCTACCAATCCATTGGAAGTAGGATGGTAGGCAGTGATGAAAGTTTGAGTAATGTGAAACTGTTGACAAATTTTCTGAAGCACTTCATTCTTAAATTCTGCACCATTATCACTAAACAATACTGAAGGAGTAGTGTAAGGGCAAATAAAATTAGAAACAAAAGCATGTGCAACGCTAGAAGCAGATTTGTTAGGCAAAGGAATGAGTACTGTGTATCGGCTGAAATGATCTACGCATACTAGGACATACACAGAGCCTTGCGTGCTACAAGGGAACTGTAACAAAATCGCTACTGTCTCAAACGGACATGCGGGAGTAGGATACTCTTGAATAGGAGCAGTCTTGGTATTTCCTTTATTGAGAGCACAACCAACAAACTGAGAAACATGATTAGTGATGTCTTGTGACATATTTGGCCAATAATACTTAGTACGTGCCATTGCAATGGACTTATCACGACCAGGATGACCTGTGTGAGGGAGATCATGAATAAGAGACAGTACAGTAGGAATCAAACTATCTGGAATGACAAGTTGAGTCACTAGTTGATCATCAATCATTACTTTACATAGCAAGATGTCATCTTGTAAGCTAAATTCAGACAAGGGAACAGGCAATTTTGGCAAAACAGAGTGATCATCAAACTGTAAACACTGGATGACTTTAGACAAGGTAGGATCACTTTTCTGAGCACTGGCTAATTCAGCAAGGGAAAAATTTGACACTTGAGTAATTGAAGTAACTGCAACATTGCGGGACAACGCATCCGCTACTAAATTAGCGCGACCCGGCAAGTATTTGATGTCAGGATTAAATTCTTCAATGGTGAGGAACCATCTAGCTAGACGGCCAGATAAATTTTTGCCTTTGAAACGTTGTGTGACAGCAACATGGTCATACTAGTATACACAGTAATTGGATAACCATAAATGATGTCACTAAAATGTTTAAGAGACCAAACTAATGCGAGAGCTCCTAGATTTGCTACTGAATAACGTGATTCACAAGCATTAAGTACACGACTCGCGAAGGCAATGACTTGGGGACGACTACCCGGAACTTGTTGCATCAGGACAGAACCAATACCTTGAGACAATGCATCTGAACAGATCACAAAAGGCAAGTAGTAGTCAGGAAATGATAATACTGGAGCTTGTGTAACAGCTGATTTAAGAACAGTGAAGCTGTAGTCATGAATTGCATCCCAATGAAAGGGTAAATTTTTCTTCAGAAGATGCGTTAGTGGAGACGCAATAGTGGCAAAATTCTTAATGAACACATGATATCCTGCTAATCCCAAGAAAGATCGGACATTGTTAGTCGTGGTTGGTGTAGGAAAGTCTTGAACAGCTTTGACTTTAGCGTTCGTAGTGTGAATACCATGGCGATCCACAACATGGCCAAGAAATTCAATACGAGAACGCAAGAATTGACATTTTGTGATGTTAAGCTTAAGACCACCTTCTATGAATTTCTGTAACACTAGAGCAAGTTTGTGAAAGTGACTGTCTAAATCTTTAGACTAAAATTAAATCATCAAGATAGACAAACAAACCATCGCCAATAAGACCTTGGAAGAGTGAATTTCCTAGTCGTTGGCAGGTTAGTGGAGAGTTACGAAGACCCATGGGGCAACGAAGCCACTCAAATTGACCTTTGGCGTAGAAAATGCAGTAATGGGTCTCCTACTTGGAGACAATGGAATTTGCCAAAATCCACTTTTCAAGTCAAGTGTTGTGAATAATGTATTGTCCTTACCGATGGACTGTAAAATGTCACTAAGTACTAGTAAGGGATAATGGTCAGGAATTGTGACTTGGTTAACTTTCCTAAAATCAATGACTGCACGGTAAGAACCATCTTTCTTTGGCACAAGGAAGAGAGGTGAGTTCCATGGAGAGTACGACTCTTGAATAATACCTTCATCAAGCATGCCTTGCACTAATTTTTTAGCTACTTGACGCTGACAATGAGGCAAGCGATAAGATGGAACATGGATAGCGCGCGTGTTAGGCTAAAGGTCAATTTGATGCTGTACATCAGTGATTCCCAACTGGTGTGCCGCGGCACCAAGGGGTGCCGTGAGATCTTTTGAGGGTGCCGCCAAAATTCAGGGGAAAAAATTGCATTAACTTCACTCTCTCTGCTTCTGCTGCTGCTGCACAATTTAGCGATCGAATTTTCAACTTAGCTACTTTTCATTGAATTTGTATAATAATTTGTACTTATGGAAAATTACAATCCAGGAGAACAATACTAATTATATGATTTTGCTGTGTAATAATTGTACGGACACTGGAGAGAACAGCTTGGCGGGAGAGTGGGAGGGAGGGAGGGGAGTGAGGGTTGTAGACTGACGCGTATGACACACGTACAGGGCAGGGCGCACAGCGAGTCGCCACTGGCCAGAGCCCAGAATGTCTCAGTACTGATTGGTGACGCAAAGGAAGCAGAAGGTATGACATATCCTCCTCCCTCAGCTCGTTAGCAATACATACCTGGTATGTATTGCTAACTAGCTGAGTTCGTGAGTCGTTTGTTCATCTTTTCTTTTTTAGTAATTAATTACGAAGTATTAGTAATGAATTTCTCTATGCTTTATAACACCAAAAGCAAAATTTAATAATTTTCTCCTGTAATACCAAATGTAAACACGTCGTAAATTTGTGATCATTTGCAATTCTTGAGATAAGCTAAAACCGTGTTTGTCGCTTTCTACCTAAGTATCAAAAACTAATTTAAGCCTCTATTTTTTTCCTTTTTTTCAGAATACGTCTTATCTGACAACGTCGAGAAAGAAGGATGGATAAGTTCGTTGTGAGGAAGCGAAAAGTACAGGAAGATGAATCTCAAGACCAAATGGTGGCTTCCAGTATTGGTACTGCTTCGGAGTCAAACATTGAAGATGTTCCTGGACCATCTGAATCAAAATGTGAAAAGAGGAAGCACGCATCTCTTTCGAAGAAAAGAACATATGTTGATGCCTATTTAGCATATGGTTTTACTTCAAACAATGATGAAGATAATCCACGCCCTGTGTGTTTAGTTTGTGGAGATACACTCAGCAATGAGGCCATGGTACCTAGTAAGCTCAAGCGGCACCTTAATACCAGACATCCTTTTGTGTCGCAGAAGGACATGGCATATTTTTCTCGTTTGTTAGAAGGGCAAAGTAAGGCGGCTACTAAAATGGTCAAGAGGGTATCAGTAGCCGACACTGCTCTTGAAGTTTCTTTCAGAGTAGCAGAGCTGATAGCAAAGAAGATGAAGCCTCATACAACTGGTGAAGAAATCATTGGCCCTGCATGCAACATAATTGTAGAAACAATGCTTGGCAAAGAAGCTCAGCAACAGATTTCGAAAGTACCTCTTTCCAATAACACCATCAGCCGCAGGATATCTGAAATGTCAACAGATATTAATGAAGAAGTTGTGAAGCAGATAAAATCAAAAAGAAAATTCGCATTGCAAGTAGATGAGAGTACTGACATAGCTGAAAAATGCCAACTGCTTGGGTTTTGCAAATTCATTGACAAGGATATTGTGGAACAGTTTATGTTTTGCAAAGAATTACAGACTACAACCACTGGAGAGGATATCTTCGCGTCTGTAAATTCGTACCTCACTCAACATGGTCTTTCATGGAATTATTTTCATATCTATGTATAAGGTGTTGTTACATCGATGCAAAATGTCGAAATGAAAAAAATATATATAATAAAAAAACAACGGAGATTTTAAATATGTATTTCCTTATAAGGGTGCCGGGAAGTTTTGAAAGGCTTGCCAAGGGTGCCGCAAACTAGAAAAGGTTGGGAACCACTGTTGTACATGGTCAGTAACACCTAAAGGTTCACCTGGTAAAGCAATAGCTTGTCTGTGAGCTACAAGAATGTCATAGAGACGCTGTGCTTCTGCAGGAAAATCTGCAACTTTGACATGTGCCTCCAACTGAGTGATCAGTTCAGCTGAAGAGCAGGAACAAGCAGACTGTGAATCTACAGCTCCTATCAAAGGTGGAGAATCCTGAAAAGAAGCTTTATCTATCACACTAAAGGAACCAAGGTGCACGCCATCTTTAAGAGTAATGGACGAACCTGTGAGATTAGTGACTAAAGCATCATTAAGGTGACCACATCGCATGGTAGAGAGTGTACCTTCTACAACTAAACGCTGAATCCTGGCACTATCAGGATGTGAGATCACGCATGCGCTTACTGGGGCACGAAGAACACGCACTGGAACTTTAGTTGCTGAAGTAGGACCTATAAATTGGTCACCAACAATGACAGCCGCACAAGAATCCAAGGAGACAGAACGTTTTGACTCCGGGGACGAAGATGCTAAGTTTGACTGCGGGGACAAAGGATTCTGAGTACGCTGCAGTAACAGTGCTTCGTCAAAAGCAGGTAGACATGACTGTTCAAAATGTACGTGTAGTGAGGCAACTGTAAGAACAGAAACAGGCGAGTCTGAAGCATAATACATGAATACATTATGGCTGACAGCATGATAACGGGGAAATATTGTAATATCATGTTTAACTAACTCATCATAATCAAAGAGAGCATCACAGTTCAACACAAAATTTGTTACTACAAAAAATTTTACATCAAAGGTATAATCATGATTATGAAAGGACACAGGCAAAGTTACTGAACCAATAATATTGAGAGCCTTGAGCTGCATGAAAAAATCTGGTTCTCTTTTGATAGAGGAACATTATACAATTCATTAAGGTGCTGGTAAGCACGTTCTGTCAGTAAGCTACAGTCAGCTCCTGTATCAATGCAAACTGTGAAAGGAGAGCCATAAGTGTACATTTGGAAATGAAGACGTCGCGCCGTTGCAGCAATAACTGTAGGAATCGACGGGACTGGCATGTCTGAGAGAATGTCTACGTTATTGGAGGAGAATGCTGGCGCTGGTAAAAATTTGACTGTGGTGAAGACACAGTAACATGTTACTGACGCTGAAGGCGTTGAATTTTAAGGCATTCTTCAGAAGAATGATTACCTGGACCATGAATAAGGCAAGACTTAGGTGGTCTTTCAGGAATTGGACGCGACGCAGGACGTCCCTGCCGAGAAGACGATCTCGGGCGACTGGTCACAGAGCGTGTGACATGACGGAAGCCTTGAAGAGACTCATAGCGAGAAAGACGCTGAGCTGAGGGAGAACGCGCTGAATTTCTTTCATGATGCTGTCGCAAAAAACGTTTAATGGTATGTACCTGTTTGTGACAGTAAGTACAGGCATACACAGCATGTTGCTTATCAGAAGCTGGTGCACTAGGTTGTGAAGTCTGGTTAGCAGAATTTAAAGGTGAAGTAGCAGTAGTGGAAGCTACAACGTGCACGTGAGCTGGATGTTCTTTTAATTTAGAAGCAATTTTAGATGAGAAATCAAGTAGATTATCTGTCTGAGTGTATGTAAGCGTAGACGCAATTCTGCGCTCACTAGGGTTCAAAAAATTAATGTAATAGAGAAATTCAATTATATCATGAAATCGCTGCTCAGACATTGTACCATTAGTAATCCAATTTGAAGCTTTAAGTGAATCAACAGCAGCAGAAGCTAATTCAGCAGAGCGAGGAAGAGCTCTTAAGCAATTGAGGACACCAAAATTGTTAGTCATTGTATCTGTTCCGTCAAAGACTCACTGGAATGAATCTGGCTGTTGGGGCATACTAAATGCTTGTAAGAAATTTGCTCTGAAAGCATTATAATCACAATTCAGGGTTTTAGGATTGAAAGCAGAAGCCGACATTAAATCAGCAGCAATAGATCCTGGCTGTAACTGAGAACGCACAAAAGAAATTTTATCAACACCTGAAGTGATGTTAGAGTTGCAAATACTGTCTTCACATTGTTGCAAGAATTATAAAGGAGAATACTAAGAGATGTTATCACCACCAAACTTCTGGATTGAAGGATCATGGTGTAAGAGTTCAAAAGTTGGAGCAAGCACAGGGCTTTGAAACAATGTAGAAGGAACAGGAGGGGCATTAGCAGTAGTAGTAGGAGTTGTAGTAGTAGATGTAGTAAGGGTAGAAGTAGTAGTAGTAGTAGTTGTAGTAAGAGTAGTAGTCATACTAGTGACAGTAGTAACTGTGGTAGTAGTAGTGTTATTATCATGAGAAGACATGGTGCAAGAATAAAGCTTACCACAGTGTAGCAACATAAAAAAATAAAATAAGTAAAAACAGCAATAAAGTAAGGTGTTATAGTTACACTCTGAAGCAAAATGGAAGTAACTACGTCCAGGGCTCACTCAAAACACACACTTGGGCAGTACATCTCGTAGCACCAAGTGGAGTACAGAGCACAGCACAGTCAAGCTAGGACGGGCAAAAATATTAGTTTTTCATAATACACCAGGCATTGCAATTGGTATCAAAAGTACATGGAAGTACTGCTGAGAAAACTTCATGCAGTGATTTCAATACTGAATAAAAAAAATTAGAGATGGTACAATTATAAAAATAAATATAACACTTGGGACAAGATGCAAATCAAGTATGAGATACTCAAAAATAATTCACTAGAGTGGTTATACTGAAAAACACTCAATAAGTATTCAATGGAACACAATGACATACATTACCATACACCATACACTGGCTGGGATATCAGCAGCAATGAAAATACATCACAGACACACATTTCATAATCAGATGCAGTAGTAGTCTCAGTCTGCGATGAAAATCCAGGCATGAACATACAAAAATATAATGAAAATCACACCTAAACATGAAAAAAAAAAATCAAAAGGAAAAAAAATTCACAGGAAAATAATTACAGGTAGTGTAAGAAAAATAATACTGAAAATAAAATAACTAGCCAACAGCATGGGCAGACAGAAAATGCAGAGAAAACAATGAAGTTTAAGCAGAAAGCAATAGAAAGCAAAAAAGAAACAAAAATTTCAAGGTCACTCAAGGAGAAACAGTAATAAAATAACAATGCACAAAAAAACACTGTTGCACTTGTAAATAACACTGTAGCACTAGCAAATTAAAGAAAATGCATCAAATAATTGAGCTGATGAGGCTGCAAGGGTAATATAATAAAAAAGCAGGCCTACACACAGGAAAAACATATGGTACTAGGCTACAAATACATTTAAATCATCCGCGGCTGTGATAGCCAATCTGAGACAAGAGCAAAGGTGCCATAACGAATCACCGAAGAGCCCGGTAAAATATCAAGATGGCGGCCAGACAGGAGCCAATCAGAGCACAAGATACAGGTAGCAGCGTCCCACAGCCAATGGGAGAAGCTGAAACATTCAAACATTAAGAGACAAGACGCTAGAATTAGTGGCGCCAAGGCGAGAAAAAGCAGATTAAAATGCAGTAAACACCACAAGATAAACTCACTGACTTACCCTGAAGGAACTAACCCAACGTATCTGTGTAGAAGGGAGCGTCAGATGAGGTGTGGAGTAGCTGAGAAGCATAAGATGGTGTCAGGACGGACCTTGGCGGGAAAACACTGTAATCGCCTAAAAAAAAACTCACAGCAAGCACAAAAGTATATGTTATACTTATACAAAAGACGGCAGAAGCTGGAGGGGTGGCGGAGGGGCTGACAGGTGGCACTTGAAGCACAGCTCACGAGAGAGCGAAGGAGTGCGTGTGTCGGCTTGCTACACGTGGCGATTTGATACGCAGCAAGGTGCACGTGGCTTCACAAGACTACTTAAGAGCACAGCAGTCTATCAGGCAGTCAGCAGGGAGAAAGCTGCAGGCAAAAACTTGCGAACGAAGCTGTAGGTAGGAAGATCCAAGCGTCGAGAAGCCCACGTGAGACAGCAGGCAGTGGCAGGCTAAAATACAGCAGACAAGGCAGAGCTGCAGGAGGCTGGAGACAGCAAGGCACAATACAGCAAGAAACAGCTGACATTCCCGTAGCTGTAGGAAGATCCAAACGTTGAGAAGCCTACGTAAAACAGCAGGCAGAGACAACAGCCACTAGGCACAACAACGGGCGAGACAAGGCAGGAGCGGCCATCTTGTCTCTACCACACCATGGCGTCACCGGCACAGTCCTCGAGTCACTCGCATGTCACTGGGCTTCACCGCTGCTACCAATTATGTGGTAGTTGTCGTAAAACAGGGGTAGCATGGAGACACCTGAGTCCATTATGAAAGTGTATTTACGGTAGCACAATACACAACAAGTGTAAACCGAGCGAAACGAGAGGCAGGAGGCGTGGCGTGTCCGCCTCAGGCGGCGGCGAGCGAGACCTGAGGGGAAGGACGTGACGTCAGACAGAAAGGGAGTATGGGAAAAACAAAGGACATGCTAACATACACTCGTGTCAATATGCGACTAAAATTGAAAGTCGCTAAATCTATCGACTGAGCCCTTTTAGTCGGAACACGCTCACACATAACGACTGATAAGTATTGGCTGATTGGCGGGAACTGAATGTAAACAAACAGCTATTGAACAAGATGTCCTCCTCCGGTGATGACGATTGCAATTAAATGAAATCATCACAAGTATTCAATCCTCACCTCCAATAACACTCTGCATAGAGGTAAACAGTTCCTGGAGAGTGGCAATTATCTCATTGAACGTCGATTTGCTTGAGCCATTTTTGCTGTATAAATAATTTTCAGGATCCCAGATATGCTCTTTTTCCCTCACCAACTCCAACATATCTATATCTGGACACCATATTTTCAAACCTCTATTGATTCACGAAGGTTGTGTTGAGTGGAGACATGTTGGAATTGAGTATGCATACAACCAGCACGCTGAGCACAGTCAAGGTGATCTCTATTGAATCACGAAGGTTGTGTTGAGTGGAGACATGTTGGAATTGAGTATGCATACAACCAACACGCTGAGCACAAAGTCAAGGTGATCTCTATTGAATCACGAAGGTTGTGTTGAGTGGAGACATGTTGGAATTGAGTATGCATACAACCAACACGCTGAGCACAAAGTCAAGGTGATCTCTATTGAATCACGAAGGTTGTGTTGAGTGGAGACATGTTGGAATTGAGTATGCATACAACCAACACGCTGAGCACAAAGTCAAGGTGATCTCTATTGAATCACGAAGGTTGTGTTGAGTGGAGACATGTTGGAATTGAGTATGCATACAACCAACACGCTGAGCACAAAGTCAAGGTGATCTCTATTGAATCACGAAGGTTGTGTTGAGTGGAGACATGTTGGAATTGAGTATGCATACAACTAACACGCTGTGCACAGAGTCAAGGTGATCTCTATTGATATACCGAATCGATCGTGACGTTTCAACTTTGTCACCTTACTCCAGGATCCCCCACGTGCATGACCCACCTATAGTTGTCCTTGTGTGTATATAATACACACACACACACACACACACACACACACACACACATATATATATATATATATATATATATATATATATATATATATATATATATATATATATATATATATATATATATATATATATATATATATATATATATATATATATATATATATATATATATATATATATATATATATATATATATATATATATATATATATATATATATATATATATATATATATATATATATATATATATATATATATATATATATATATATATATATATATATATATATATATATATATATATATATATATATATATATATATATATATATATATATATATATATATATATATATATATATATATATATATATATATATATATATATATATATATATATATATATATATATATATATATATATATATATATATATATATATATATATATATATATATATATATATATATATATATATATATATATATATATATATATATATATATATATATATATATAGATAGATAGATAGATAGATAGATAGATAGATAGATAGATGGTGACACTAGTGTGAATGTAGTCCAATGAGATGACAACCTCACGCATTTTTCCCTTAGGTGAGAAGGTGGAACGCTCAAGTCCCAGAAGTGTGAAATATTTAGTTATCCTCTCTCACTGCTTCCATCACTACCACCACCACCACCACAACCACCACCTTTGTCAGTTGTACACTCTACTGTATGATAGCATTTTATTGCTTTCAATAGTAAAACTTCCCAAAATGATGAAAAAAAATAATAAATGTCTCAAATTGTTTAGAATTCAACAAGTCAACAAAGATCTGATTATTATTACTGCTTGTCGGTTATCAAGCTAAAACACAGCACTCTCCTCCCCCTGCCTGGCTACACGCTCTGTTCTCTCCACCCATGAAGGATCTACATCCCCTCCCCTCCTCCCCACCACGGCTGTCTCATCTCCTTCCCCCAAGACACCTCCCTCACAAAAATGCTCCTCCTATAGGCGCCCCTTCCCCCGTTACTCCTCCCACTCTGTGCTTCAGTGCGCTTTCACCGTGTCCTTGTGGCAGTCCAGCTATAAGAGCAGCCAAAGTGAGGAGAGCAACGCCCCGATCGTATCCCGAGCATAGCTGTATCTCCCGATAGTGTCAAACTTTGATGATATATATTCTAGAGCTCTACACGAGCAACGGTCACTAAGAATACTTCATAATAAGTTTCGTCCACATTACAACCATTGCTAGATAACCAATCTTACCCGCTGTACTGTTAAATGAATGAACGGAAATGATGAAATAGTAATATAATATCTAGTGCATAATTTATTTTAGTAAACGCATAAAAGTTGTATTTGATATTTTCTGTAGAGTGCTGTTGACACACTCGCAAGTGAAACAGATGTGACAAAGACATGAAAGAAACGTTGCAATGCACACGTGGTTGTGGATGGACCCGGCGACTTTCACACAGGAGGAAAAGCCAGGCCTTGGTAGAAAGGGAACTTGTGTCATTGAAAATATTGGTATGGTGGTGAATGTAAACGTTCTGTTATTACCTCGCGTGTTAGTTGGTTTTGACTTAATAAGCAACATGTTCTACTCTAAACAAAGTAATATAATTTAAATGTGAACTGTGAAGAGGCCACACAGGCCAGGAATCCTTGATATTGTATGGGAGAGGTTATTCTACGCAGGCAGTAGTGAGCAGGCTCCATGTTGTCAACTTATCTGTTTGTAGCTTGACAGATTTGCATTTATATTAACGAGAAACTACATTTAATCATTTTCTTTTTCTTTTAAGAAGAATAAGTACATCCATTGAATTCCATATTTGCGTCTGCTGTTATTATCAATATAAAGATTTTACTTTCCTTTATTATGCATTTGAATATTTGTCTTGTAAGAGAAGGCAATAGTTGGCAGGTTCTTGCAGGGACTTGCTACAGGACCAGTACAGGCGCTGGACAGGAAAAGCACAGTTAATATTGTCTTGTACAAGTAGCTCATATTTTTTAATACAGGATATTAAATTTTTATATAAATCATGCCTTTTTTACTCTGATATGAATATATTTAAATCAATTATTTGAATCTTTTGATTTCAACCAAAACAACACTGGTGGGAGCGTGTGTGCGTGTTAGAGAGAGAGAGAGAGAGAGAGAGAGTGTGTGTGTGTGTGTGTGTGTGTGTGTGTGTGTGTGTAGACTATGAATATTATGGGAAAGAGGTGGTGGGGGAAGTTGGTAGGTGAGGCAAGAATCAAGGAAGAGATTCACTGTGAACTGGTTAACAGAATTAAAGGCAATGTTTACGTGCAAGAGTTGGATAGAAAAGTTAGAAGACTTCTCCCTTTGTTGTGTACAGGAAAAATAATGCATGTGGTCGCTATTATGAAAATATGAAAGATTAATTATTGTGAGTTATATTCACTTATTGCTTTTCTGAGTACAGTGAGATACTACACGAGATAAGACCAGAAGAAGAGAGACGAAAGTGGAACGAGAGAAACGAGACGAGACAAGCTACAACAGAAACACAAGGCGAGATAAGATTCAGATTCTGATTCTGATTTTTTATTATCCACCAAAGTGGTTATTACGCAAATTACAATGAACACTCTGTAATTACAATAAACACATGAATTACAATGGTTTTAAATGCGTATTTTCTGTTATCGCATATAGCTACATAAAAATATAAACCAAACCAGGGTGAATAAAAAAAATACATTAAATTAATAAAATTAGCTACGGTAAAACCTAACTTTAACTTAGATATTCTCTTATAAAAGACTAGAAAAGATGATGAAGGCAGAATGGGACGGGAAGGAAAAGCATTGGGGGGAGGGAATGCGAAGAGATATGACAGAACTAAGCGGTAGAGGACAGAGCAGGGCAGGGCTAGACGGTATAGGACGGAACAGGACAGAAAGAGAAGGGAAAGGGACGGCACCGGACAAGAACGGGATAGGACGGGATGGGACGGAACGGGGCAAGAAAGGACAGGACAGGAAGACGGAGTTAGAGAGAAGAGGACGGCACCGGGCAAGGACGGGACAGATCAGGACGGGACGGGAGGGGACCGAACAAGACAGGAGAAGAAGAGAGTGAATTAAAGAGAAGAGAAGGGAAGAGAACGGAACCAGACAAGGATGGGACAAGACAGAACAGGACAGGAGGAGAGAGAATTAAAGAGAAAAGAAGGGGATGGGATTGAAAGGGACAGGACAGGACAGGACGGGACTAGACGGTACGGGGCATGACTGGACAGGACAGTACAGGACTAGACGGTACGGGACATGACAGGACAGGACAGGACAAGACAGACAGAACAGGACAGGACAGAACAGACAGGACAGGACAGGACAGGACAGGACAGGACAGGACAGGACAGACAGGGCAGTACAGGACAGGACAGGAGAGACAGGACAGACAGGACAGGACAGGACAGACAGGACAGACAGGACAGACAGGACAGGACAGGACAGGACAGGACAGGACAGGACAGGACACAGAAAAGAACAAGACAAGACAGAAGACAGAAGAAGTTGGTCGCTGATGACTTTCTTTTGTTCATTTTTTTTAAGAAGGAGAAGAAAAGAAGAAGAAGAACAACAACAACAACAACAACAACAACAACAACAACAACAACAACAAAGAAGTTGTTTGCTGATGACTTTTTTTGTTCATTTTTTTTTTTTTGTTTAAGAAGAAGAAGAAGAAGAAGAAGAAGAAGAAGAAGTTGGTCGCTGATGACTTTTTGTTCATTTTTTTTTTGTTTTTTTTGAAGAAGAAGAAGAAGAAGAAGAAGAAGAAGAAGAAGAAGAAGAAGAAGAAGTTGGTCGCTGATGACTTTTTTTGATATTTCATTTTTTTTTTTTTGTTTAAGAAGAAGTAGAAGGAAAAGAAGAAGAAGAAGAAGAAGAAGGTTGGTCTGATGACTTTTTTCATTTCTTTTTTTGTTTAAGAAGAAGAAGAAGAAGAAGAAGAACAAGAACAAGAAGAAGAAGAAGAAGAAGAAGAAGTTGGTCGCTGATGACTTTTTTTGGTTCATTTTGTTTTGTTTTTTCCTTAAGAAGAAAAAGAAGATGAAAAAGAAGAAAAAAGTTGGTTCCTAATGACTTTTTTGTTCATTTTCTTTTTTTTTTTTTGTTAAGAAGAAACAAGAAGAAAAAAAAGTGTGTCGCTGATGACTTACGCGTTCCACGGGCGCACACGTCTCCCAGGTGGCGGCACAGCAGTCCCAGGGAGCGCAACACGTCCTGCACGGAGCACGAACCTGCCGTACGGCTCGTCGAAAAAATTCCTGGATGATGGTAAGGGGCTAAAAGCTCAGGGCGAGGGGGTATGGGCGAGTATGAGGCAGCCTGGCTGCACAGGTCATACTTAATTTGGAAACAATATAACAACAATCAGAACAGTAAATTTGTCACCTGTAACTATCAATCCCAATACAGCAATAATGGTCTTTGTCACTCCAAACAAAAGGTAATGGTAATGATACAAGAAGTTGGAGGAAATAGTGGTGCCTTATGTGCGTCACCTCACAGATAAACTAACCTAGCAAACCACTTAGGAAAAAATCAATGTCTTAATGAAGTAAAGTACACAATTTGCAATTTGCAACAGATTTCCTGGCAGTTAAATGTGTATTGTAAGCTATTCTGAATTACTACATCCATGTGTGTGTGTGTTTCACTGTTTGATCTGCTGCAGTCTCTGACGAGACAGCCAGACGTTACCCTACGGAACGAGCTCAGAGCTCATTATTTCCGATCTTCGGATAGGCCTGACACCAGGCACACATCACACACCGGGACAACAAGGTCACAACTCCTTGATTTACATCCCGCACCTACTCACTGCTAGGTGAACAGGGGCTACACGTGAAAGGAGACACACCCAAATATCTCCACCCGGCCAGGGAATGGAACCCTGGTCCTCTGGCTTGTGAAGCCAGCGCTCTAACCACTGAGCTACCGGGCGCGTGTGTGTACGTGTGTGTGTGAGTAGTAGCGGTTGCTGTAATGCTATTTCTCTCCTCTCCCTGCCTAGCGATCTTTCTCCACCTCCTCCCCCTGTGTGCATTGAGAAACGCTTTGTTTTCTTAGGCAACAGATATGATTAGCGGGGTTTTCACGGATGTTTCTCAATAATGCAGAAATCTTGTCAATCTGCCTTTAATCTTGCTTAAAAACGTTCTGCTCTGTCACCATGATTATTTTCCAAGGCCACAGAGATAACCAAAATGTTTTTTTGAGTGTGTGTCAATTAGATAATATTGTTAATCTATCACCACGAAAACACTCTTGAAAATCTGTGTAACTTAATCAAACAATATTAAACGCTTATTCTCTCATCACGACTGTTTTCCAAGGCCACACAGATGATCGCAATGCTTGTCTAAAGTGTCTGTCCTTTAAATATCTAGAATTATTGAGAGAGAGAGAGAGAGAGAGAGAGAGAGAGAGAGAGAGAGAAAAATGAGGAAGAGGAGAAATGATAGAAAGGAACAAGATAAAGAAGAAAAATTATATCAATTTCTCTTTCTCTCTCTCTCTCTCTCTCTCTCTCTCTCTCTCTCTCTCTCTCTCTCTCTCTCTCAGCACATAGCAAACATATCGCTGTAAATGAATTCACCAACTTAATAGAAGAAATACTTTCAAATGAAATTTTCATTCATAATAAAACAATTCTCATGGGAGACTTCAACATTAATTTACTTGAACGCTCTTTACATCTTCCTACTAATTTGTTCCTAAATAAAATGCAAACCCTTAATTATTTCCCTCGTATTTCCCAACCCACAAGATTCCCAGATTGCCCCGCGCTTGGACAACCTTCTTTGTTAGACAACATCTGGACAAATCTTACAACTCCTTCTTTATCAGGCATTCTTCAATACAACATATCAGATCATCTCCCAGTTTTCATCAATATCATACATCAAACTAAAGTTGATACTAAACACAAACTTACCTTCAGACTATTTAATGAAAACTCTCACACTATGTTTACTAGTGAACTTCAACAAATAGATTGGGATGGACTTCTTAATAAACCAAACACAAATGACAATTTCAGTCTATTCTATAACACTATTTCTGAAATATATAATTAATGTTTTCCAATCAAAACTAAATATGTATCAACAAAAAGACTTCAAAACGCCTGGCTCACAAGAGGGATACTTAATTCAGTCAAACATAAATGCCACTTACTCAAAATGTATAAAATGGGAATCATTAGTCACGTCTACTATAAGCAATATAGAAATAATCTTACGCAAGTAATCCGAGCAGCTAAATGTAATTACTATCTTAATATATTTTACAATTTCAGAAATAATACCAAGAAAGTATGGCAAACAATAAATGAAATAAAAGACAATACTAGTATCAAATCTAATACAAAAACCTTACATTATAATAATACTGTATTTGATAACCCAAAAGACATTTCAGAAGCATTCAGTAAATATTTCTCCGACATTGCACCACAACTCGACAATAACCTTCCCCAGTCAAATAATAACCTACATGACTACCTTCAAGGTGACTACCCTAACTCTATGCTACTTCCAATTCTTACCCAACAAGATATTCAGTCAGTAATTAAAAAACTTAAAAACAAGAACCTTTATGTAAATGACATAGCTGTTCCCATAATTAAAAAAAACTGTAACTTCGTTTCCATTCCTCTAACTATTTTACTTAACCAGTCTGTCTCTACAGGAACTTTTCCTGCTATCCTTAAGTTTGCAAAGATCACTCCCATACACAAATCGGGCCCTAAGAATGATCCCCAAAATTATAGACCAAATTACAACTCACAGCATTCTCTAAAATTCTTGAAAACCTAATGAAATCATCTTTAATGCATTATCTGGAAAGCAAAAATATATTAAATTCAACTCAATTTGGGTTTAGATGCAAACGCAACACTTTCCAAGCCTTAAATATTTTTTCATCTGATATTTTTTCAGCCATTGATAATAAAATTTCTGTCATCTATATTCATTGATTTTTCCAAAGCTGTTAACCATCAGATTCTGCTGAGCAAATTAAATCATTATAGGATCCGTGGACCAATACTCTCATGGTTTGAAGATTATTTAACAGATAGGCACCAACAAACCTCCTGTGATGGTGAACTATCTTCCATTACTTCAGTCAGTCTTGGTGTCCCCCAAGGCAGCATCCTGGGACCAGTATTATTCCTTATATACATTAATGACAGTTCTACAATCTTTATACATTCTAAAACTATTCTATTTGCAGATGACGTAACTTTATACCTGACAGGTCCAATTCCAGCACAACTAGTACACAATGCCAACCTAGAACTTCATAGACTTTACCAGTGGTGCTTGTTCAACAGACTAACCATTAACACCAATGAAACTCACTACATGCTATTCACAACTAAAAATAATATTAACCTACCCCCCCTCCCTACACATAAATAATGAAGTTATTTCTAAAATCAATCATATAAAGTTCCTTGTCATTACCTATGATGACACTTTAACTTTTAAACAACACATTAATAATCTCACTTTAAAGATTTCAAGACACATAGCCTTCATTCACCTCATGGAAGACCTTGCAACACAAGATGTTCTTAAATCCATATTCTATGCCCACATTTACCCTTTGTTAACTTACTGCAACCCTATCTGGTGCACAACCTACTCTACTTATCTAGTCCCTCTAAAGCTACAGCTCAAAGAATTATTGTGAGAATATTAACTAATAGTTATTATTTGGCTCATACTGATCCACTCTTTCAATAAACTAAATTATTAAAATTAGAGGACGTAACAAAACTTGCAATTGCCATCTTCATGTACGATAACAAAAATGAACTCCACAACCTCCTTCCAGCTCATCATTACAACACTGGTCACCGTGACAACCTTTCTCTTCCTCTTCACCGCCTAACTAAATACCAACATTCTATGTCATACTTGGGCCCAGTTGTTTGGAACTCCCTTCCACCGGAAGTTCAACACTCACCAACCATCAGTGTATCTAAAAGTAGATTAAAACAAAATATAACTAATTCTTATTGAAAACTTTATATTAGATATGACTGATGTGGCTACTAATGTATAGAAGATAGAACCTCACATCCTTCAACATTCTTATATTTTTTATGAAATTCAAATACTATATACCTAAATAATTTCACATATGTAAATGTCTAAATTAGTGCTACTGTAATATTATTACAATTATCACTACTATGACTATTATTATTATTATTATTATTATTATTATTATTATTATTATTATTATTATTATTATTATTATTATTATTATTATTATTATTATTATTATTATTATTATTATTATTATTATTATTTTTATTATTATTATTATTATTATTATTATTATTATTATTATTATTATTATTATTATTGTTACTATTATCATTATTATTTTTATTTTTATTACTGCTATCATTGATACTGTTGTTATTCTTATTCTTATTCTTATTCTTATTATCATTATTATCATTATTATTATTATTATTATTATCATTATTATTATTATTATTATTATTATTATTATTGCTGTTGTTATTAGAGTTTTATTATTATTATCATTATTATTATTTTTTTATCATTATTATTATTATTATTATTATTATTATTATTATTATTATTACATTATTTTCATTCTCTTATTTTAACTTATTATTCTAATATCATTTATATGTAA
>NC_059261.1:8041543-8085266 GCF_017591435.1 Portunus trituberculatus | reverse complement strand
AATGAAGGGGTTAAAATAGTGAAGACAGTGGCCATTAATCTTCTGCCTTCCTAATGTCAATAAAATGGTCTAATGGCACACAAATCTGAAGATAAAAATGTTTCCCTGTACTGAAGGGGTTAAAATAGTGAAGACTGTGGCCATTAATCTTCTGCCCTCCATACACCCTTCCTAATGTCAATAAAATGGTCTAATGGCACACAAATCTGAAGGTAAAAATGTGTCCCAGTACTGAAGGGGTTAAAATAGTGAAGACTGTGGCCATTAATCTTCTGCCTTCCATACACCCTTCCTAATGTCAATAAAATGGTCTAATGGTACACAAATCTCAAGGTAAAAATGTGTCCCAGTAATGAAGGGGTTAAAATAGTGAAGACTGTGGCCATTAATCTTCTGCCCTCCATACACCCTTCCTAATGTCAATAAAATGGTCTAATGGTACACAAATCTCAAGGTAAAAATGTGTCCCAGTACTGAAGGGGTTAAAATAGTGAAGACTGTGGCCATTAATCTTCTGCCTTCCATACACCCTTCCTAATGTCAATAAAATGGTCTAATGGCACACAAATCTCAAGGTAAAAATGTGTCCCAGTACTGAAGGGGTTAAAATAGTGAAGACTGTGGCCATTAATCTTCTGCCCTCCATACACCCTTCCTAATGTCAATAAAATGGTCTAATGGTACACAAATCTGAAGGTAAAAATGTGTCCCAGTACTGAAGGGGTTAAAATAGTGAAGACTGTGGCCATTAATCTGCTCTCCATACACCTTTCCTAATGTCAATAAAATGGTCTAATGGTACACAAATCTCAAGGTAAAAATGTATCCCAGTACTGAAGGGGTTAAAATAGTGAAGACTGTGGCCATTAATCTTCTGCCTTCCATACACCCTTCCTAATGTCAATAAAATGGTCTAATGGCACACAAATCTCAAGGTAAAAATGTGTCCCAGTACTGAAGGGGTTAAAATAGTGAAGACTGTGGCCATTAATCTTCTGCCCTCCATACACCCTTCCTAATGTCAATAAAATGGTCTAATGGCACACAAATCTGAAGGTAAAAATGTGTCCCAGTACTGAAGGGGTTAAAATAGTGAAGACTGTGGCCATTAATCTTCTGCCCTCCATACACCCTTCCTAATGTCAATAAAATGGTCTAATGGCACACAAATCTGAAGGTGAAAATGTGTCCCAGTACTGAAAGGGTTAAAATAGTGAAGACTGGCCATTAATCTTCTGCCCTCCATACACCCTTCCTAATGTCAATAAAATGGTCTAATGGCACACAAATCTGAAGGTAAAAATGTGTCCCAGTACTGAAGGGGTTAAAATAGTGAAGACTGGCCATTAATCTTCTGCCCTATATACACCCTTCCTAATGTCAATAAAATGGTCTAATGGTACACAAATCTCAAGGTAAAAATGTATCCCAGTACTGAAGGGGTTAAAATAGTGAAGACTGTGGCCATTAATCTTCTGTCCTCCATACACCCTTCCTAATGTCAATAAAATGGTCTAATGGCACACAAATCTGAAGGTAAAAATGTGTCCTAGTACTGAAGGGGTTAGGGGATGGGAGGTTAACATAACTGTAGTGTACTTTAGTGTAGATGATAAACTAAGGAATGGTACTATCAAACTGGAAATTGAGAAGATCATAGAGACTAATGCACAACATCCACTGCTTACAATCTGGGACTTGAATGGCCACGTGGGATTCAAAGGAACACAAAAGCCAGATGGAAATGGAAGAATGATATTAGAATGCATGGAGAAGTATAAAATGATAATGCCCAATGACGATACAATTGTGACAGCTTAGCTCAGTAATCAGCTTACCTTGTTGAGAAAATGCTTTGCTTCAGTGACACCCCAGACAGCTTAGCTCAGTAATCAGCTTACCTTGTTGAGAAAATGCTTTGCTTCAGTGACACCCCAGACAGCTTAGCTCAGTAATCAGCTTACCTTTATGCTCAGAGTATGTTTTGGGGCATTTTGAGGTGTTACATGGTGTTTTGAGTGTGTTTTGGGATAAAATTGAGTGTTTCAAGTGGTTTGGGCGTATTGAGTGTGTGTGGGTGTGTTTGTATTGAGCTCAGAATTTGTTTTGGGGCATTTTGAAATGTTTTGGGATAAAATTGAGTGTTTTAAGTGGTTTGGATGTATTGAGTGTGTGTGGGTGTGTTTGTATTGAGCTCTGGGTGTGTTTTGGGGCATTTTGAGGAGTTACATGGTGTTTTGAGTGTGTTTTGGGATAAAATGGAGTGTTTTTACTGAAACTGAGGTTCCCCACGAATAGACCTGTCTCTGATAAAATGCTTTGGTTCGCAGTGACATCTCAGACAGCTTAGGTCAGTAATCAGCTTACCTTTGTGCCATCTTGACATGACATGATGCTCTCGGGAACACATTCCTCACACAAATAGATAAATTTCTGCACACGCAGTGAAATGTGGCTCAAAAATCTCTTAACTTCTTGTATGGTACATTTGCAGGATTGAAGCAAAGTCAGTCTTTTTATAATAATATATTTCCTCTATGTCACATAAACAGCTTTCATTCCTTCACAGCACCAACATCCACACAGAGTGTCCACACAGACAACACTGCGTCATTAAACTGTATATTAATGTACTTTAACTACTTTACATGTACGGTAAGTCCTCGTTACACGGTACATGTGCGTTCCTGAAAACCTTACCACAAATCAGAATTACCGTATCCCGAACCCATTATAACGTGCAATAATAGGGAATGCGCTCCAGCTTCCTGGGAGGTAGGCTAGAAAATGGCCTGTTCATACTCAGATATTGTGTACAAAAATCATTTCAAAGTAAAAAAATCTTTAATTGTCATATCAATAGATGTTTGCAAAGTTTTAGACAGTATAAGAAGGATTATAGGATCAAAATTCTTATGGAATATCAAATAAATGAAAAGTACTAGACCTAATAACAAAAGTTTACCCTGGAGACAAAACTAGACTAAGACTTCAAACACAAAATTTAACAAGTGGCATCAGACAGACAGACAGACAGACAGACAGCAGGGGGATGTACATACAGCCTCCATAACACTTGGCAAATTAACCCCTTCACTACCAGGACGTGCTTTCATACATAGTCATTCTGTTTTCTATTTTGGTGATTCTATACAGCTTCACAAACTTATTATGTGGGGATTCAAATAGTGAAAACTCAGGCCATTAATCCTCTGACCTCCATAGACTCTTCCTAATGTCAATAAAATCGTCTAATCACGCCCAAAACTCACAGTAAAAATGCCTCCCAGTACTGAAGGGGTTAAAAATTATGAAGACTGTGGCCATTAATCTTGTGATCTCCATAGACTCTTCTTAGTGTCAATAAAATGGTCTAATGGTACACAAATCTCAAGGTAAAAATACGTCCCAGTACTGAAGGGGTTAAAATAGTGAAGACTGTGGCCATTAATCTTCTGACCTCCATACACCCTTCCTAATGTCATCAAAATGGTCTAATGGTACACAAACCTCAAGGTAAAAATGTGTCCCAGTACTGAAGGGGTTAAAATAGTGAAGACTGTGGCCATTTATCCTCTGACCTCCATACACCCTTCCTAATGTCATCAAAATGGTCTAATGGTACACATACCTTAAGGTAAAAATGTGTCCCAGTACTGAAGGGGTTAAAATAGTGAAAACTGTGGCCATTTATCCTCTGCCCTCCATACACCCTTCCTAATGTCAATAAAATGGTCTAATGGTACACAAACCTCAAGGTAAAAATACGTCCCAGTACTGAAGGGGTTAAAATAGTGATGACTGTGGCCATTTATCCTCTGCCCTCCATACACCCTTCCTAATGTCATCAAAATGGTCTAATGGTACACAAATCTCAAGGTAAAAATGTGTCCCAGTACTGAAGGGGTTAAAATAGTGAAGACTGTGGCCATTTATCCTCTGCCCTCCATACAACCTTCCTAATGTCAATAAAATGGTCTAATGGTACACAAATCTCAAGGTAAAAATACATCCCAGTACTGAAGGGGTTAAAATAGTGAAGACTGTGGCCATTTATCCTCTGCCCTCCATACACCCTTCCTAATGTCATCAAAATGGTCTAATGGTACACAAATCTCAAGGTAAAAATACATCCCAGTACTGAAGGGGTTAAAATAGTGAAGATTGTGGCCATTTATCCTCTGACCTCCATACACCCTTCCTAATGCCAATAAAATGGTCTAATGGTACACAAATCTCAAGGTAAAAATACATCCCAGTACTGAAGGGGTTAAAATAGTGAAGACTGTGGCCATTAATCTTCTGCCCTCCATACACCCTTCCTAATGTCATCAAAATGGTCTAATGGTATACAAACCTCAAGGTAAAAATATGTCCCAGTACTGAAGGGGTTAAAATAGTGAAGACTGTGGCCATTTATCCTCTGCCCTCCATACACCCTTCCTAATGTCATCAAAATGGTCTAATGGTACACAAACCTCAAGGTAAAAATAGGTCCCAGTACTGAAGGGGTTAATAACTTTCAAAATAATAATAAAGACATTAGAAAGTGTAAATTTGTGCTTCAAAGATGACACTTTAAATGTGACTCACTTATTCTTTGCAGACGATGGAATGCTGTCAGCGAGCAGCATGGAAGACGCAGAGAGAGTGGTGGTCAGGTGGTGGTGGAGACAGGGAGAGTATGTGGCCTGGAGATTAACAAACAGAACACCAATAATCTTGTGACCTCCATGCATCCTTCCTAATGTCAATAAAGTTGTCTTATCATGCCCAAAATTGTCTTATATTGCCCTCAAAAATACCAAACTATCTCAAAATGCCTCAAAACATGTCAAACTGTCTTAAAAGCCCTCAAAACATCCCAAACTGTCTTAAAATGGCCTCAAAACCTACCAAACTGTCTTAAAACTAACTCAAAACATGACAAACTCTCTTAAAATGCCCTCAAAACATCCCAAACTGTCTTAAAATTAACTCAAAACCTACCAAACTGTCTTAAAATTAACTCAAAACTGTCTTAAAATGCCTCAAAACTCTTAAAATGCCCTCAAAACATCCCAAACTGTCTTAAAATGCCTCAAAACCTACCAAACTGTCTTAAAATGCCCTCAAAACCTACCAAACTGTCTTAAATGACCTCAAAACATGACAAACTTTCTTAAAATAATTTTACACAATCTCAAATAAATCAAACTTGATTAACAGAGAGAGAGAGAGAGAGAGAGAGAGAGAGAGAGAGAGAGAGAGAGAGAGAGAGAGAGAGAGAGAGAGAGAGAGAGAGAGAGAGAGAGAGAGAGAGAGAGAGAGAGAGAGAGAGAGAGAGAGAGAAACTTTAATGAATGTTGTTGTAGCAAAGAAATACACAAAACTATCTCTATTTAAACAACACAATGTAGAAATATTGGATAAAAACTGACTTTGTATGACACACACACACACACACACACTGAAATACTGCAAGAAGACCTAAATAAGATCTGGGAATGGAGTAAGAAGTGGGAAATGGAATTCAATGTGAACAAAAGCCATGTCATGGAAATGGGAAAGAGTGAAAGACGACCCGTGGGAATCTATAAGATGGGAGACGGAGTAGAACTGGAGAAAGTCAAAAGGAAAAGGACTTAGGAGTGACGATGGAAGAAAACAATCAACAAGTAAGCCATATTGATAGAATTTTAGAGAAACATATAATTTGCTAAGGAATATTTGAGTAGCATTTCACTACATGGACAAAGAAATGATGAAGAAATTGATAAGTACTATAATAAGACCCAGATTGGAATATGCAGGAGTAGTGTGGACTCCTCATAAAAGAAACACATAAAGAAATTGGAGAGGCTACAAAGAATAGCTACAAGAATGGTTCCAGAATTTGAAGGGATGACATATGAGGAGAGACTAAAGGCTATGGATCTACCAACCCTGGAACAAAGAAGGGAGAGAGGAGACTTGATACAAGTTTATAAATTGATCAACGGAATGGACAAAGTGGATAATGAGAAACTGATCCTGAGAGAAGAATATGACATCCGAAGCACAAGATCGCATAGTAAAAAGCTGAGAAAAGGAAGATGTCTGAGAGATATAAAAAAATATAGTTTCCCGCAGAGATGTATTGAGACGTGGAACAGTTTAGATGAAGAAGTAGTGTCTGCAACGAGTGTGCATACTTTTAAAGTAAGATTGGATAAGTGTAGATATGGAGACGGGGCCACACGAGCATAAAGCCCAGGCCCTGTAAAACTACAACTAGATAAAATACAACTAGGTAAATACACACCAAGCGGCCCTCGTCAAGATGGGTAGAGGCCTGCTGTGCCACTCACGGCTACAACATCTCCCCCTGACGCGCCCCAGCCAATCCATGCCACACCACACACAAACGTGGTCACGCCACTCAAGGCCCCAAGAACTGACCGTTATCATCACAGTGCTATCCCCTCCATGGTGCCACCCATAAACAGCTAACTTAAGGTTCTCATCTTAAGTCTCCCTCAATCCCCATGTGTGCATTTTCAGTATCTATGTACTGCAATTACTAATAAACCATATTATTATTATTATTTACACACACACACTGGGATGGACTGGGAGAGGCTGGGATGGACTGGGAGAGAGAAAAGGAGGACAGAGAAGTCTGTGAGCATGTATTTCATGAGAAGTTATGGGTGGAAGGAGCACAGGTGGAGAAGATGTACAGAATGGGAATGAAAGTGAGAGGGAGTGAGAGGCCCCTAATAGTATGTATGTCTGCGTGATGTATATGATAAATGGGAGGTGGTGAAGAGGGGCAGACAGCTGAGAGACTGTCATGAGGAAGACATAAGTCAAATCAGGATTGCCCCTGACAAAACTAAGAAAGAGAGAGAACAAGACGCAATGCTAAAGGAAAAGTTGCAAGACAAAAGAAGACAAGGAGGCCAGTGGAAAATACAGAGGGGAAAAATTGTGAGAGTAGGAGAAGGCACTGGTGGGGACTGAAATACAGGTGTATGGGACAAAGAAATCAGCGAAAAGAGTGTCAAAATGAAGGTAATAAATATACAAGGGCTAACACAAACTAAAGCAAAAGAAGTAGAAGAGTTAGTGAGTGATGATAGTATAGTTTGCTTAACAGAGACCCAGAAGAAGCTAAGAGATATAAACTTCAGTGATAACTGTGTGATAGTAGATAATATGAGAGAGGAGCAAGATAGAAAGGGAGGACTAATGGTGCTATATAGGAAGGATACAGGAGTACAGCTAGAGAAGATACCAACAAAATGTCCGGATATATTGCACACAAAAGGGAAAATGAGAGGATGGGAGATGAGACTAGTAGTGGTTTACCTGAGTGTTAACGATCCACCGAGAAATAATAATATTAAGCTACAAATGGAAAGGATAATAAATGGAAACTCTCACCTGCTCTTAGTCATGGGTGACTTTAATGGACATGTGGGCTTCAAAGGGGAGCAGAAGGTGAATACAAATGGAGAAATCATTTTGGAATTGATAATGTTAAATGATGATTGCAAATGCACAGGAGGAGAGTTCACATGGAGCAGAAATGAACAAAGGAGTGTTATTGATTATGTACTGGCAACAAATCAAGTCTATAGGAAATTCAAGAGCATGCATATAGATGAGGAGAAGGACATTTTGACATGTCAGACCACAATCCAATTGAAGTGGAGCTAATAATAAAAGAGAGAAGAAAAATGTGAGAGAAAAGAGTGGGTTGTGAAGGAGTATTATAAAACAGACAATAATTCCTTAGAAAGATTTTGGGTGTGCATGGAAAGCCAGGCGCTAAATAAGGAAGTGGAGAACATTGAAAAATTGGAGTCACTAATAAAGAGAAGGTGCTAAAAGGAAAATATAGGAGAAGAGGAGAAAAGAATAGCAAGAACACAGAGCCTGTATGGATAAATGATGTAATTAGGAAAGAAATCAAAGAAAGGAGGAGGAGAAATGCAACAACAAATGAAGAAGAGAGGGAAAGGTGGAAGGAGTTATACCCAAAGCAAAAAGAAAGGGTACATGTGCTAATAAAAAAGGAGATCTGTAAACAAGAAGAGAAAACAGTCAAAGAAATGAAGGAAAGCAAGGATGGAGGAAAGAAGATGTGGGAGTACATTAAGAAGCTAAAAGGGAAAAGATCAAGGAGAAAAATCCCTAAAATCTATGGAGAAGATGGGGTACAACTGGAGCAGGAGAAGGTGGGGGGAGGAGGTAAAGAAATTGTGGAGCAACATATATAGAAAATATGAAAACAATATTGAAGAAATGTGGAATGTGAGGAAGAGAGAGGAGTATGAGAACATGATCAAAGACATAGAAGAGAAACGATCAGTTAGGCTGAACGCAGTTGATGAACAAGGGACACAAATGCAATATATACAGACTTGTGCAGTGGAGGTATGGGAACACATCGACATGGCAAGAAGGGTGACAGGAGGAGAGGTGCAATTACAACAGAACATTATCACAGAGGAAAGAGTGGCGAGGTGTCTGGGAAAATGAAGAGCAAACGAGCTGTGGGGACAGATAATATTAAAGGACAAATGTACAAGGAGATAGGAAATAGCACAGTATTAAAGGAAATATTAGCAAAGGGAATGAAAAGTACATTAGAGTCAGGCCATGTACCACCAAGCTGGAAAGAATCAAGGACAGTGATGATCCCCAAAACAAGATGCCCAAAAGCCAAGGATTTGAGACCTATTGCATTAACTAACGTTGGGTATAAACTAATGATGTCAATCATAAGAGATGGCTTAGAAGATCACATAACAAAGAACAGCTTAGGAAACAAACGCAAGGAGGTTTCACAGAACGTAGTACAATTGAAAATAACATTTTGTTCTAAAATACTGCATACAAAAATCTTTCAAGATGAAAAAACGTTAATTGATTCAATTGATTTTGCCAAAGCATAAAGAGGGAGAAATTAATACAAGTCCTGATGGAAACTAAAATACACCCAAAATGTATTAATTGAATAGCCAATGTATATAACAATGATAAGACCAAAATTGACCTAGTAGAGGAAGAAAAGCTTGGAACAGACGTGACAAGCGGAATAAGGCAGGGATGCACAGTGTCTACCACTCTTTTCAAACTGATTACTTTGAAAATAATGCAACAAATACAAGATTTAAACAAAGGCTACAGGGACGAGGAGTTTAATATAACATATCTTTTCTTCGCTGACCATAGAATGTTGTTAACCAGCAGTGTGGAGGATACCAAACACGTAATAAAGAAAATGGAGGAGATAGGAAAAGAATTTGGGTTAGAAATAAACAAAGAGAAAAGTAGAATAATAATATTTAACATGAAGGTAAGACCAGAAAATATTGAAAATATAGAAGCAAAAGATAGATTTAGATATTTATGAAGCACTATAAATGACAGCATTAATTGGTTCACAGTGCAGAAGGAGGAAATGTTAACAAAGGCGAGAAAGCTGGCCAATATGACGAGGAGCGTAATAGCGACAAGTTGCTCAAAACTACTCATTGGAAAAACTTTTTGGAAGAGTGTGGCACTTCCCTCCATTTTGTATGGAAGTACCATTATAGACCTTAATGAAATGGAAATTAGTAAGCTGCAGAGGATAGAAAATGGGGTTTTCTGGCAAATTTTAGGAGCACCAAGCTATACACCTATAGCAACCCTGAGGGGGGGGAAGTTGGAGCATCTACGTAGTGTGAGTTGAAGAGTGAGGGAAGGGCAGGTAAAATATCTCAGATATCTACTGGTGGAAGGAAAAGACTTGGTGAGAAGGGTAGCAGAAGAGTTGGTGGAGAGCAGGCAAGGGAGATGGATAAAAAGAAAGGCACAGGAGCTAAAAGATCTGAGAGAATTAACACTACTGAAAGGAAGCATACAAAATGAAACAAAGGAAAGTATATCAAGCATAATGAAAACTAGGGACACACAGGCATGGCGAGAAGCATTAAATGATAAAACTAGTGTAACTCTGTACAAAGAACACAGGAAGGAGACTGGAGGGCAAGATGAGGTATACACTAATGACATAGCATCAGATATCCTATTGAAATGTACAACAAACCCTAAAATTAAATGACAGGAAAACATTTTCAAATGGAAGCACAGACTGTTGGCTGTGTAGTGGTGACAACGAAAATTTAGCCCACTTCCTTCTCTGGTGCCCTGCCTATGCCACAGAAAGACACAAAATAAAACAATACACCAGCCATACCAGGAAAATACTGAAAAAATAATTGGGGCTCTGCTTTTTAACAATACAGACATACAACAAACAAAAACAACTCTGCAAAAATTTTGGAATGTAAGACAAAAGAAGATCAAGGAAATAGAAGACGATAACAGAAATCAATAAGTGAAAGAACAAAAGACCACGACAGCCAGAAAAATACGTCAGGGAGAGCCGATACAAAGGCATCTCTCCCGACCTATAACTCAACTCAACTGGGAAAGGCTGGAATACACTGGGAGAGGCTGGGATGCACTGGGAGAGGCTGGGAGGCACTGGGAGAGGCTGGGAGGCACTGGGAGAGACTGGGAGTCACTCGGAGAGGCTGGGATGCACTGGGAGACACTGGGAGAGGCTGGGAGAGGCTGGGAGACACTGGGAGAGAGTGGGAGGCACTGGGAGAGGCTGGGAGGCACTGGGAGAGGCTGGGAGGCACTGGGAGAGGCTGGGATGCACTGGGAGAGGCTGGGATGCACTGGGAGAGGCTGGGAGGCTGGGAGGCACTGGAGAGGCTGGGGAGGCACTGGGAGAGGCTGGGAGGCACTGGAAGAGGCTGGGAGGCACTGGGAGAGGCTGGGGGAGAGGCTGGGAGGCACTGGGGAGGCTGGGAGACACACTGGGAGAGGCTGGGAGGCACTGGGAGAGGCTGGGAGGCACTGGGAGAGGCTGGGAGGCACTGGGAGAGGCTGGGAGGCACTGGGAGAGGCTGGGATGCACTGGGAGAGGCTGGGATGCACTGGGAGAGGCTGGCACTGGGAGGCTGGGAGCACTGGAGACTGGGCTGGGAGGCACTGGGAGAGGCTGGGATGCACTGGGAGAGGCTGGGATGCACTGAGAGGCTGGGAGAGGCTGGGAGGCACTGGGAGAGGCTGGGATGCACTGGGAGAGGCTGGGATGCACTGGGAGAGGCTGGGAGGCACTGGGAGAGGCTGGGAGGCACTGGGAGAGGCTGGGAGGCACTGGGAGAGGCTGGGATGCACTGGGAGAGGCTGGGATGCACTGGGAGAGGCTGGGATGCACTGGGAGAGGCTGGGAGGCACTGGGAGAGGCTGGGAGGCACTGGGAGAGGCTGGGAGGCACTGGGAGAGGCTGGGAGAGGCTGGGAGGCACTGGGAGAGGCTGGGATGCACTGGGAGAGGCTGGGAGGCACTGGGAGAGGCTGGGATGCACTGGGAGAGGCTGGGATGCTGGGATGCACTGGGAGGCTGGGAGGCACTGGGAGAGGCTGGGAGGCACTGGGAGAGGCTGGGATGCACTGGGAGAGGCTGGGATGCACTGGGAGAGGCTGGGATGCACTGGAGAGGCTGGGAGGCACTGAGAGGCTGGGAGGCACTGGGAGAGGCTGGGAGGCACTGGGAGAGGCTGGGATGCACTGGGAGAGGCTGGGATGCACTGGGAGAGGCTGGGAGGCACTGGGAGAGGCTGGGAGGCACTGGGAGAGGCTGGGATGCACTGGGAGAGGCTGGGAGGCACTGGGATGCACTGGGAGAGGCTGGGATGCACTGGGAGAGGCTGGGAGGCACTAGGAGAGGCTGGGAGGCACTGGGAGCGCCAATCTTCTGTCGTCTGTATATTTCTGTCGTCTATTGATTTTATATTCTCGCAGTGACTCCTCATAATTCTTCGTTCTTTAGTAACATTTTTGTCCCTATATATCACCTTTTAGTCGTTTTTGTTGTATGATATGACTAGATAAGACGTATAACAAAATAATAAACAAAATATATTAGTTTGAAATAGTATACTTAAGAAATGGCAGTGATATAATACTTGACTTCTATATAAACACCATACTGTCCTGAAATCTTACAAAATTCAACAATATCCTAGTTTTTCGTGTAAATTTTACGTTCAGAGGCTGCCTAGACACAATGTGGGTTCCAATAGATATTTTAGACAGACCTGTGTAATTGCATTTATTTATTCTATCGCTGTGTTGTAAAATATTTCAAAACATTGACTCTATCTTTGTGTATATTGAAAAAACGAAAAAGATTAAAACAGTCGAAACATAACGCAACGATAAATCTTGTAGTTGTCAGTTATAATGTAACAAAAATTACAATAACTAAGTAAAAACAACATTATATAAAGACTAACACACATGAACAGCAACACATTTAAAACATACACCAGTCTTCACCAACACACAAACACAGACACGCTTAAAATCTCAGTAAATTAGTACAACATTTGAAAACTCTACTATACAATATAGATTTATTGATTTCAATGGTTAAATTTCAATGCTGAAAATGAAATATTAAAACTCTCTCTCTCTCTCTAACATCAACTAAACTAATTCTAACAAAAACCCTACCACCACTAATTTCTCTCTCTCTCTCTCTCTCTCTCTCTGTCACCTAACTTAACCTATCCCAACCACCACCACCACTTCCTTAGTATATCCATTAATAAAAGGATGTGTAGGATATCAGTCTTTGCTTTTCTTTTATGTTTTTCCCATAATTCCTTCACATTTGTATCAATAAAAGGATGTGTAGGATATTTAGTGATCCTTTCTTTCCCATAATTCCTCAGCATCTGCAATAATATAAGGATGTGCAGGATATCACCGAGTGCTTTCTTGAAACATTTTTGTCACAATTCCTTCATTCTAAAACAATCTTACCCATCCCAAACCTAACCAGAAGAAGGGGACAGGCAACTGGGAGGGTCTCTTTATTACTTATATATTTTTTTTTAGCTTTTTGTTGCTCTTGGCCAGATCTCCCATTACATAAAGAAAACTAATGTGATCCAAGTTAACCTAACAGGCAACTGGGAGAGTCTTTTTTATTTATTTATAATTTTTTTAGCTTTTTGTTGCTCTTGGCCAATCTCCCATTGCATAAAGAAAACTAATGTGATCCAACCTAACCCATCCTAACCTATCAGGGCAGCCCAGGACTCACCCAGGCCACAGTTCTTGAAAAGGCTGTAGAATGACAAGCACTGGGGGTTCTTGATGACAGGTCCCAGCTGGTGAGGGTCGCCGGCCAGCACCACCTGTGTGTCCCGCCCCACCAGGCCAGACAGGGGCACCAGCACTTCAGACTCCATGTTGTGCCCATACTCGTCCAGGAACATGTGTGTTATGTGGCCATTGGGCGTGCTGGCCAACACAACCCTGATGATATGGTGAGTGATGTGAAGTGAGGTTAAGTTTGGTTAGAAGAGGTGAAGTGAGGTGAGGAAGTTTAGTGAGGTGAGGTGAAGTTTTGTGAGGTGACGTTACATTAGGCAAGTATTTGTTGTTGTTGTTGTTGATAGTAAAGGCTGTGATGATTCTATGTTAGGTTAGGTGAGGTAAGATTAAAGTTAGGTTTGGTCAAATTACATTAGGTTAAAAGAAAGTAAAAAAAAATAAATAAATAAACAATAAATAAAAATAATAACTGATAAAATAAGATTAAATAGAAACAGCAAATAAAAGACAAAAACACCCAAAATGACTACCTCGCTGACTGAGTGACTGGCTTGGAGACTGACTGCTTGATTGACTGGCTGGCTGAAAAGATGAATAGATAATTGGTTGGTCACCTGACTGACTGCCTGACTGGGTGGCTGGCTGATTGACAGACTAACTGACTGACTACTTGGGTGACTGGTTGGATGGGTGGCTGACTGACTGAAAAAAGCTTAACACGAGACTTAATTTATTGGTAAAATTAATAAAGCAGATTATATGAAACAAACACAAACACACACTCACACACACACACACACACACACACACACACACACACACACACACCAGACTTTATGTATATATCATTCCCTTAAACTCCAAAATAACTTGATATAAACAGGAGTCACACTTGGGCACTCTCCTTGGCATGTGTTGCAGAGTGCTTGTTCAAATCACTCTTCCTGCTGAAACGCATCCCGCACTGCAGACATACAAAGTCCTTCGCCCCCGTGTGTGTGACTGTGTGTACATCGCGGTGGCTCTTCCTGATGAATCTCTTGCCACAGTAGAAGCACTCGTAGCGTTTGACCCCCAGGTGGATCAGGATGTGTTTGTTGAGGTCACTGTTACGAGCAAACGTCACAGAGCAGTGTGGGCAGCGATGGTTCCTCACGCCAGTGTGGATCAGGTTATGCACGTCCAGGTGGGCTTTCCTGGCAAACTTCTTTCCACACACCTGGCACCTGAAGTTTTTCTCACCTGTGTGCACCTGTAATTTCAAATTAAGTGCCTTTATTCATGATTTTATTTGTGAGAGAAAGATATTAATGGTGTAAGCTCATCTTTTTTTTAATGCAGAGAGGAAATCTGGCTAAGAACATTAAAAACAATCATCAACAAATCCCCACTTAGTTGCCAGTCCCCGAGCAGGTTTCAGAGTTAGCCAGTAGAATGGGATAAATGTGTTGAAACCTCCTCCCTCTTCAATGAGTTCAGGTCACAGGAAAGTGGAAACACAGAAGCACGCAGGGAGTTCCAGAGTATGCCAGAGAAAGGGATGAAGGATTGAGAGTACTGGTTAACTCTTGCATTAGAGAGGTGGACAGAATAGTGGAGAATGATTAAGAGTAGTTACTGGTTAATTCTTGCATTAGTGAGATGGACAGAATAGTGGAGAATGATTGACAGTACTGGTTAATTTTGGCATTAGTGAGATGGACAGAATAGTGGAGAATGATTGAGAGTACTGGTTAATTCTTGCATTAGTGAGATGGACAGAATAATGGAGAATGATTGAAAGTACTGGTTAATTCTTGCATTAGTGAGATGGACAGAATAGTGGTGAATAATTGAGAGTACTGGTTAACTCTTGCATTAGTGAGGTGGACAGAATAGTGGAGAATGATTGAGAGTGCTGGTTAATTATTGCATTAGTGAGGTGGACAGAATTGGGATGGAAGGTAGAAGAAAGCCTGGTGTTACTTTCTGGGAAAAAAAAAAAAAAGGAAAAAGAAAAAATGATGGCATATGATTGTATAAGTGAGTGTTAAAATTCTGGCTCACCTGGAAGTGTTTACTGAGGTCGTGTTTCCGGGCGAACATCTTGCGGCAAACCGAGCACTCGAACTCCTTCACCCCAGAGTGGCAGAGGTAATGCATGTCGCGGTGACTCTTACGGGAGAAAGTCTTACCACAGACCTCACAGGCGAAGCTGCCGGCGTCAGTGGTGTGCGTGAGGCAGTGCTTCTCGTGGTCGTACTTCCTGGCGAATGTCTTACCACACTCACCGCAGCGCCAGTCCTTGGGCCGGGCATTGCATCCTGTCACATGCTCTGCCAACTCCTCCTTGTCTGAAAATTTCCTCTTGCATTTGTGGCACTCAGTGGTCTGTGTGGAGTGTGTGGCGCAGTGCTTGGTGAGTGAGCGTTTGTGTGCGAAGGTCTTGCCACACTCGCCACACTCAAATACATTGCCGCTGGAATAATTTGAGATGATCTGGCTGATTTTTTTCTCACATTCCTCACACTTTGACTTCCGCTCTGTGGTGTGGACAAAGATGCAGGTCTTGACGGAGGTGACCAGCGACATGTTGCCACCACCGCCACCACTACCAACACCACCACCACCACTGCCGCCACCAGAGCCCTCCTCCTCCACCAACTCACTCATCCTGGCTCACACTCTATACATCAAGTCACCACCACCACCACCACCACCACTCTCACCACACAGCACACCCACCTGGACACCTGTAATGAAAAGGGGGCTGTTAGGGTATATCAGGGTGTGTTAGGGTACATTAGGTAGCAGTCAGGGTGTATCAGAGTGTGTCAGTGTGCATTAGGCTGTGTCAGCATGTTTTAAGGTGTTACAGTGTGTCAGGAGGTGTTATGGGGCAGTTAGGGTGTGTCAGGGTGTGTCAAGGTGTATTAGGGTGTGTCAAGGTGTATTAGGGTGTGTCAAGGTGTATAAGGGTGTGTCAAGGTATATTAAGGTGTGTCAGGCTGTACTAGGGGGTGTCAAGGTGTATTAGGGTGTGTCAAGGTGTATTAGGGTGTGTCAAGGTGTATTAAGGTGTGTAAGGGTGTGTCAAGGTGTATTAGGGTGTGTAAGGGTGTGTCATGGTGTATTGGGGTGTGTCATGGTGTATTAGGGTGTGTCATGGTGTATTAGGGTGTGTCAAGGTGTATTAGGGTGTGTCAAGGGCTATTATAGTGTGTCTGGGGCAAAATAATGCTGAAGGAGGAAAAAAGGGAAGAAGAGAAAAGAAGAGGAAGAGGAAAAGGAGAAAGGAGTGGAGGAAGAAAAAGAAGGAAGAGGAGGAGGTAGGAGGAAAAAGATTGGTAGATAAGGAGAGCAAAGGAGGAAGAGGAAGAGGAAGAGGAAGAGGAGGAGGAGGAGGAGGAGGTGAACAATAAAAAAAAATATATACCATAACACAGTGAATAAATGCTTTGTACATCAAAGAGAGAGAGAGAGAGAGAGAGAGAGAGAGAGAGAGAGAGAGAGAGAGAGAGAGATTAACTGACCTTAAATTAACGTCTGTAATGTTCAATATAGCAATCCTTCATGCCATTTCTCACCTGTACCTTGGAGTCAGGAGGTAATCAGAAGCACAAAGGTAAAGAGAAAGGTAGACGGAGAGCAATTAAGTTTCTAAGGTTTTTTTTATTATTTTACGGTCAGCTTAGTTTTGTGGATGTGGGATTCACTACAGTTACGTATTAAAGGCCTTAATTAGTTCGTACCTGTGCTAAGAGGTAATCACTAAACACTTACCAACTTCTTACGTATCTCAAAGCTTATGGTCGCTGCAGTTTTCCTCTCTTCCTGTCTTGTCCTCGCTCAGATCAACAATGGCTGATGATGATAATGATGGTGATGACATTATTTTGATCTTGATTATCTTGATACTACAGGTGGTTCGGGATCGCTCCTGACCCAAGCCTTTGGATCGGCAGCTCCTATAGAGGACAAAAATTATTGATATATTTATAAAAGATACAAGCAGAAAAAAGTAGTATTCTCTTCATTAATGATCCCTACACCTCGGTCGCCACATTCTCTCCAGATACTTCTTCACAGCCTCAATCCTCCTTTCACTCGTCTCTCTACACAGTCCCAGCAGCAACACCATCCATTCCTTTCCTGTCTTCTCCACTCTTTCATTCCTATTATGCCCTAATTCACTCAAGATCACTTGCATCAATCACCTCATGCCTGCCTCTCTCACACTTCTCACACTGCAGCATGACATGCTCCACCGTCTCGTCCTCCCCCATGTCACACATCTGGCACACTTTGCTGCGGGACTCAGACCACCTGTAGTTCCTTGCATTTACATCCATACACTGTGCCCTAGCTCTGAAGAGATCACCACCCAGGCTTCCATCATACCACCTCTCATACATCGGGGCCTCTTTCACCTTGTACCATTCCAGAGTAGTTTTTCGTTCCATCCCATTCCTCCATTCATTCAGTCCCATACTCTTCACATCTTTGTCTATCTCACTCTTCCACTTCCTCACATCCCATTCAGTTCCCACTCTGCCTCCTCTTGCCACGACCCATTCCAGCTCATTCTGATTCATCCCAGCCATTCTCACTGCCCACCCAACCTGTAGACCATTCCTCTCTGTCATTCTCATGCACCTCTTCCTCCATTTGCTTCAACTTTCACTCCACAGATACACCTTCCTTGCTATTCTTGCATCATCCATTCTCTCAAGCCTAACCTTGTACCCAAGTGTCGCTTTTATAAGATTTTCCCTAAAAGAGCTCCATCCCATATCACCTCTTAAGGCTTCTACTACTGTGTACCTCGGTGCATTCAGTGCCAGCCTAGCTACTCTACACTGCACCACTTCTAACTTGTCAATTTCACTCTCTTTCCATGCAATCACATCCATACCATACATTATACTGGGGACAGCCACACTCTTCCACACTTCTCTCAGCACGTCATACTTGCTTGCTCTCATCCTTGCCGCGCTTCCTAAACGACCCATCCACTGGTTCACCAAGCTTATTTTTTCATTCTTTTGACTTTTCACACCCATTCGGACTCATCCACATCCATAAGTACTTGTATTCTTGTGCCTGCTTTAACTCATTCTTTCCCAGCCTCCATACTGCATTACATTCATCCTCCGACCTATTCACAATCATCACCTTACTCTTCTCACTACTAAACCTAACTCAAAAATCTCTTCCATACCCATCAACCACGTCCAGAAAACTTTCCAGCTCCTCTGCTGACTCACTCATAACCACTACGTCATCTGCATAAAGAAGCGCACCTATCTCATCATGCCCACACTCACTCCTGCATTCATCCTTCTCATTCTGGCTGCTAACTCCTCTGTGTACAGGCTGAAAAGGGTTGGTGACAAATACTTCCTTGCCTAACTCCTCTCTCACTCCTCACCTAGTCTGTTTCTATATCTCCTAAACTGTACTTAGCTCTGGTATCAACATACACTATGTTGACAATCTTGGCACTCAACCCAATCTTTTCTAGGACTCTACCTAGCATTTCTCTATTCACCCTATCATAAGCTTTCTCTATGTCCAAGAAGGTGATGACCTTATTTTGATCTTGATGAACTTGATGCTACAGGTGGCTCAGGATCGCTCCTGAGCCAAGCCTTTGGATCGGCAGCTCCTATAGAGGACAAAAATATTGATACATATATAAAAGAAACAAGCAGAAAAAAGAAAAAAAGTAGTATTCTCTTCATTAATGATCCCTACACCTCGCTCGCCACATTCTCTCCAGATACTTCTTCACAGCCTCAATCCTCTTTTCACTCGTCTCTCTACACAGTCCCAGCAGCAACACCATCCATTCCTTTCCTGTCTTCTCCACTCTTTCATTCCTATTATGCCCTAATTCACTCAAGATCACTTGCATCAATCATCTCATGCCTGCCTCTCTCACACTTCTCACACTCCAGCATGACATGCTCCACCGTCTCGTCCTCCCCCATGTCACACATCTGGCACACTTTGCTGCGGGACTCAGACACCTGTAGTTCCTTGCATTCACATCCACACACTGTGCCCTAGCTTTGAAGAGATCACCACCCAAGCTGCCACCATACCACCTTTCATACATCGGGGCTTCTTTTTCCTTGTACCATTCCAGAGTACTCTCGTTCCATCTCATTCTTCCATGTATTCAGTCCCACCCACTTAACCTCTTTGTCTATCTCACTCTTCCATTTCCTCGCATCCCATTCAGTTCCTACCCTGCCTCCTCTAGTCACGATTCATTCACGCTCATTTTGATTCCTCCCATTCTCATCCCCATACCACTTGTAATCCACTCTTCTCTGTCATTCTCATGCACCTCTTCCTCCATTGACTCCCACTTCCATTCCACAGGTACACCTTCCTCACTATTCTTTCATTATCCATTCTTTCCAACCTAACCTTGTATATAAGTGTGGCTTTAACTAGTCTTTCCCTAATAGTGTTCCATCCCAAATCACCTCTCAAAGCTTCTACTGCTGTGCACCTACTAAGACCATAATAACACTGAATATTTTCAATATACTGAGAATTTAACACATACAAGGACATAGAATTGGAACTTATAGCGAGAAAGAAGAAGAGAGTCAATTGTTTTTATACTCACAGCTGATCATGGCGTCTGTATAAACCTCCCGCCAAGACGCACGGTTGACCTCACTGGAGTACCACTATATTTTCAGCATTTATAGA
The DNA here is from genome assembly GCF_017591435.1 of Portunus trituberculatus. Classification (NCBI taxonomy): domain Eukaryota; kingdom Metazoa; phylum Arthropoda; class Malacostraca; order Decapoda; family Portunidae; genus Portunus; species Portunus trituberculatus. The sequence continues at coordinate 8,065,401 of NC_059261.1, read as the reverse complement.
GGTGACAGTGCCATGACAGAGGTGCTGGAGGTTATTTAGGCACCAAGGAACAGGTGTGCAAGGTGTGACAGTGGTGTTGATAAGGGATTAGTGTGTTGGGAGGGAAAGAAGTGTGCTGGGCTGGGTGTTTGCTCCATGTCAACAAAATTAATAGTGGTGGTGACTGGTGATGTCCGTGTGGTGTTTGGTGTTGCTTACAGACACCATAAACACACTCAAACACCCCGCAACACATCCAGAATGTGTCTATATACAATCAAACACCCACACACAGAAAGTGAAGTGATGACATTTCCGACGAGACAAGAGAGCAGTGCCAGCCTTCACCACAACCCTGCACAGCGCCTCACGATCATTTATTTAAGGTATTTTTAAGGCCTGTCTCTTATTTCTAGCTTTTCTCTAGGTGTCCTTTACATATTAGAGTGAAAACAGTGCCCAAATATTGAAAAGATGATGTGTATAACGAGCAATTGTCAGTATTACCAGCTATTATTTGCTTCTTTCACTCACCGTAAGCCAAACATGTGTCAGAATGCATGCACTGCTCTTCCATTGCATATCCGTGGTCAAGAATTCCTGATGTGGCTTAATTTTGTTGTGGTGAGATGATAAATGCAACATAAGGATTATGGAACCCGCGCTGCAGTGTTCCAGGGTGCTGCCACCTCCCCGGCCTCCACCCTGCCCCCCGAGCACCACCCCTGTCCCCGTGGCAACCTGCGGGTTCCAATACTTTTTTTCATATATTCTCTAACAATAATATTACGCTTCCATGGTGTGTTTTTATGGTTTCTATAAATATTTAGTTGTGTTTGAAGTGTGTTCCGCGGCTCTGTTCGGTAAATGTGTGGCGTTTAGTGGTGTTTTATAACGTAAATATGAGCTGCCATAACCGTCAAAATTTTTCATCTCCCATTTTTTTTTTTCTTTTTCAAGCTGTAACTGGGCCTTTATATTATCAAAGAATCGTCTGTACTTTTTAAGCGTGAAATCAATCCATTGAGTGAAATATGTGGACTTTGAAATGGTGTTTTGCCCCGTTTAACGTAAGTTTTATTTTTTTCAATTTTATTTGTTTACGTTTCTGTTTGACGGTCAAACTCGTTGTAGAATGCCTTAAAAGAAAGCTCAGGCTCTGTAGAATGTGTTGAAATACTCACCAAGTTAAAATTACTAGACTTTAAAAGAGTTTTTAATGAGTTTAGAGTTTAATGCTTTTGTTTTACATAAATGCTCTTTTACTCGTTCACTTCTGGTTCTAGGTCAGTGTTGGATGCCTGAGAAGAGAGTTTATATTGTCTAATATTTTTCGAAAGAAATATAAAGTCGAAATGGCTGGACGTTTTGGCAGCGTTATAAGTGGAAATGTTTATATACATTTTATATACTTAATTTAGACAGTTTTTTAAAACTAGTTAAGCAGGAGATGTTTTGATGTTTTGGATATTAATTAAAGTATCTATCAAATCATAAAAAAGTAAGCATTCGGCCTTGGCTTCGTTTTTTCTTGAAGTCATTTTTAAAATTATTTACGTAATTCAGGCGAGTCATCCCTGTTCCCGCGCTCTTGATGACGTCACAGCCAAGATGGTGACCCGGGACGGCGTCCCTCCCTCCCTACCACCCAGTTCGTCGATATTTTGCCTAATATCTAGTTATTTCTACGTGTCTTCGTGTGTTTCTTGGCTCAGGTGTGCAGATAGTAGTAGTAGAAAGAAGAAGGAAGGAGAAATAAAGAAGGATGAGGTGGAAGGAAGAAATAACTGGAGGAGCAGGCAAGCCATAATAAGTACTCTCCCTCCACTTCCTCAATATTTTGCCTAATATCTCATGTTTTCTAAGTGTTTTGATGTGTTTCTAGGTTGAGGCGTGTTGGTGGAAGCAGGAGAAGAAAGAAAAAAAGGAAGAGGACGAAGAAGAAAGGAAAAATGGAAGTGGAAGAGGAGGAGCCAAGCCACAATATTTAGATAAGTTCCCATTTTAATGTTACCGTTCTTTATAATGCATTTTGGTGTTTTTGGGTTATATCTGAAGTATTTTAAGTGTGCTTGGTAGTGTTGCAGGATGTTTTGAGTATATTTTGTGTGTTTTCAGTGTGTGTTAGATGTTTTTAGGTATATTTTACATATCTTGAGTATGGTGTAGAGGGTCTTTGAATATATGGATGTGTTCTGATTGTGGTTAGAGGAATTTTGAGGTGTTGTATGGTGTACTGTGTGTTTTGGATTAGTTTTAAGTGGTCCGTGCGTGTGTGTGGAGTGTCTTAGGTGTGGTTTTGTGTTGTCAAATTGCTGTGTTCAGGTTTGCTGTTGTCAACTCCACACAGTACGGTGGACATCTGGAAGGAATTAAGTGATGAGATTGTATGGAACTGTATGGAATGTATTGAGTGATTAAATTGTTACAGCAAATAATGTGCATAACTTTCAAGAATAATGAGATAAATGGAGACATGGAGACAGAACACTATGAGCCCCACTCCAACCCTGTACAATAAAACTAGCTAAATACACACAGTCTTGTTGTCTTTAGCAATCTTACTTGATGTGTATGTTCATCTCTCTCTCTCTCTCTCTCTCTCTCTCTCTCTCTCTCTCTCTCTCAGGAAAAAGGAACTGTGTGTGTGTGTGTGTGTGTGTGTGTGTGTGTGTGTGTGTGTGTGTGTGTGTGTGTGTGTGTGTGTGTGTGTGTGTGAGGGCAGGGCAATGTAGAAACACTCCATATATACACACAATGAATAAACATAAAATAAAATAAATAAGCTAATAAAATAGAATAAAATAAATAAAGTAATAAATGAATAAGTAAATAAATCAATAAACAAATCAATGACCCACATATGCACCTCCTCTGACCCAATACCGATTGTATGACCATTGCCTATGCACAGGTGTGTGTGTGTGTGTGTGTGTGAATGTTTGCATGTGTGTGGTGTACACCTGTGCCATTCATTCATCACTCCACAAATGACCTGATGAAAGGCAAACATCAGAGAACCAGTGAATTAGATGATCTTCCCACCTCTTTGAAAGCTTGCACACTTGAACAAACACACACACACACACACACACACACACACACACACACACACACACACACACACACACACACACACACACACACACACACACACAGGAAGACTTAAACAAGATCTGGAAATGGAGTAAAAAATGGGAGATGGAATTCAATGTGGACAAAAGCCATGTCATGGAAATGGGAAAAAAGTGAAAGACGACCAGTGGGAATCAATAAGATGGGAGATGGAGTAGAACTAGAAAAAGTAAAAAAGGAAAAGGACTTGGGAGTAACAATGGAAGAAAACAATCAACCGGTAAGCCATATTGATAGAATTTTCAGGGAGACGTATAATTTGCTAAGGAATATTGGATTAGCATTTCATTACATGGACAAAGAAATGATGAAGAAATTGATAAGTACTAAAATAAGACCTAGATTGGAATATGCAGGAGCTGTATAGAGCCCCCATAAAAAGAAACACATAAGGAAATTGGAGAGACTACAAAAAATGGCTACAAGAATGGTTCCAGAATTTAAAGGGATGACATATGAGGAGAGACTAAAAGCAATGGATCTACCAATCCTGGAACAGAGAAGAGAGAGAGGGGATCTGATACAAGTTTATAAATTGATTAACGAAATGGATCAAGTGGATAATGAGAAACTAATCCTGAGAGAAGGATATGACATTAGAAGCACAAGATCGCATAGTAAGAAACTGAGGGAAGGGAAGATGTCTGAGAGATGTTAAAAAATTTAGTTTCCCGCAAAGATGTGTTGAGACTTGGAACAGTTTAAGTGAGGAAGTGGTGTCAGCAAAGAGTGTACATAGTTTTAAAGAAAAATTGGATAAGTGTAGATATGGAGACGGGGCCACACGAGCATAAAGCCCAGGCCCTGTAAAACTACAACTAGGTAAATACACACACACACACACACACACACACACACACACACACACACACACACACACACACACACACACACACACACACACACACAGATAACTCACAAACATTCAGGGGCAACACTATAATAACTAAAATAAAGCTTGTGTTTGAAGGAATATGATAATGAGTACAATATAGAGTACTCATCAATAAATGGCACAAGTAGAGCATGTTAAATAGAGCTTGGTTAACAAATATATAATGTTAAAATGAACAAAAAAAAAATAAAAGCTTGATATGAATGAATGATACAATAAATGAGTTAAAATAGAATAAATCAAAATAAAGTACTGATGAAATGAACAAAACTAGCATAATAAATGAACAACACTATCATCAATTTATATAAAGCTTCTGTAGCAAAACAAATAATGCTATGAATGAAATAAAGCTTGCATATGAATGAGAGGAGAGCCAAACACAGGCTGTAACATGACTTTTCGCAGATACAGCCAGAGGTGAAGGTACAGGCTATTCTAAAAGGAAATGAGTCAGTGCAGGTGTGGTGTGACGTAAGTGTGGGTGAGTGTGTGTCCACAGTCAGGCATACATTTTATTTATTTATTTTTATTTATTTTTTTTTTTTTATTTATAACGTGGGCTTTTCACGGGATTTTCTGGGCTAAAGGGGATACCTTTTAGGCTACCTCCTATCTCAAAGCCCACCCGCTAGGAAACTGTTGTCCCGAGTGAGGAAGCCCAACCTATACTCAGACCATGGACAGGATTGGAACCCGTGTGCTTGGAGACCCCTCGGACCCCAAAGCACGCATGGTTCCACTGTTTCACTATCCCTATCCTTTGGCTAACTCTATCGGCACTATAAGGAGATTGGCAACTGAGTAAGCCTTTTTTCACTTTATATATCTGTTGCCCTTAGCCAGTTCTCCTCTCTTAACCTTTTCAGTACTGGAACACATTTCTACCATGCGTTTTGGGTGTGACTAGACAATTTTGTTGACATTACGAAGGGTCTTTGGAGGTCAAAAGATTAATGGCCACAGTCTTCACCATTTTAATCCCTACGTGAATTTCTGATGCTGTATAAAATCACCAAATAGTAATCAGATTAATTGGAAAATGTGTCATGATACTGAAGGGGTTAGCATAAGATAAAAAAAAAAAAAAAGAAGTTAAACTGTAAATGATCTAATGGTATTTTTACAAGTTTCTGAACACTGCAGTACACATAATGGGACAAGAGGGATTAATGAGATGGGGGATAATACTGGTGAACATTAAGCTAGGGTAGTATAGGGTAGTGTGGTTGTAATTAATGATAAACAAGAATACTGTAATTGAAGATAAAATAATGGGATGAGAGAGATTAATGGGCTGGGTGATATACTGGTGACCATTAAGGGTAAAAAAAAAAGTAATATTGTAAAAGTGATAAATGGACTGGTGATATACTGGTGACCATTAAGCAAGAGTAAAAAAAAAGATGTGAAATACGATTAATGGACTGGTGATATACTGGTGACCATTAGGTAAGGATAAAAAAAATTATGTGAAAGCGATTAATGGACTGGTGATATACTGGTGACCATTAAGCAAGGGGTAAAAAAAAAGCAATTAATAGATTGGTGATATACTTTGGATACTACACTAACTTGTGGCCGCAGTGGTACAGTGGAACCATGCGTGCTTTGGGGTCCAAGGGCTCTCCAAGCGCACGGGTTCGAATCCTGTCCACGGTCTGAGTGTAGGTTGGGCTTCCTCACTCGGGGCAACGGTTTCTCTAGAAAACCACAAAATAACTACTTGAACATTGCAAGCCACTTAGAGACATGACAACCACCTTGAAAACCCCCCAACAACTTCCACCAAGGCTTCTCAGACTTATACAAGAGGCGCGACATTAAAATCCCCAAAAAGAACACTGAAATAAGACCTTGGAAACCGTGTAGTAATTTTAACTCTATGTATAGTTCATTAACTCTTTCTTCTCACAGTTCCACCCTATACAAGTGTGTGTGAGGACATGCCGACATACTTTGAAGTGAGTAAATTGAGTGTAGTGTGAATTTCCTGATATGAAAAGTAGAATTACATAATGGGAACAAAACTGATGAGATTTATTGAGGAACTGTCAACACAAGTGGGATGGAGGGAGTGGGAGTTCAGTATATAAGGGAGTGGAGGAGGTGGAGATAGCACAGCAAGGCAAAGCAAGGCAGCAGTGACAGCCATGGCTCTTCCTCTGTGCTTCCCAAGGCTCCTGGTGGTAGTGGTGGTGATGGTGGTGGGTGCTCTGGCTCTCCCTTCCCATCCCACTAACACTTCCATTCATTTCGTCCATCGTTAGTTCCAATTCATCGGGTTTTTTGTAATATTTTCTTCTTTCTCTTTATCTTAAGCTTTGGTATCTTCATCTTTTCTTTTTTTCTTCCTTAGTTTACTTTTCCTCAGTTTCATCTTCTATTCCTCATATTTTTCTCATTTTTCATCTTCCTAAGCTAACTTTTCCTCTGTACAATCTTGTTTTCTTCATGTTTTTCTTCTTTTTTCTTCTTCCTAAGCTAACTTTTCCTCATTACCATCTTGTTTTGTTGTCACTGTTTCTTCTTTCTCTCTTCCTCCATCCTTTGAATTCTGTGACAGTTTAACAGGCTCTGGTGGAAGTTGCTGGGGTTAACAAGAGCTTTTCATCATTCTGTGGAAGTTTAACAGGGTCTAGTAGAAGTTATTGGGGTTTTCAAGGGTTCATGGTTCTAGTGGAAGTTATTGGGGTTTTCAAGGGTGTTTTCATGGTTCTAGTGGAAGTTATTGGGATTTTTCAAAGGTGTTTTTTTATAAATCTAGCTTCAGTTATTGGGGTTCTCAAGAGTATTTCAGTTGTTCTAGTGGAAGTTACTACAATTTTCAAGGGTGTCTTCATGGTTCTAGCTAAAGTTATTGGAGTTTTCAAAGGTGTTTTCATAATTTTATTGAAAGTTACTGGGTTTTATCAAGGCTTTTCAGGATTCTTGTGAAAGTTAATGAGATTTTCAAGGGCGAGTGTTCAAGTGCAGGTCAACCATACATTCTTCCACTCCCTGTGCTTCATCTAACCTTCCCCTGTTTTCTCCCAACAGCCGAGCCACGTGTTAACTTTGACACATCCTGCCGATGTGGTCAGAAGGCGCCCTCGAGGATTGTGGGAGGCCAGCAGACTGAAGTGAACGAGTGGCCTTGGATGGCAGCTCTCCTCTACTACAACCAGCAGTTCTGTGGTGGCTCTCTCATCAACGATCGCTACGTCCTCACTGCCGCTCATTGCACTGTGGTATGTCCGAGTGTTTCACAGCAAAAATAGCGTAATAAAATAGCTGATCTTTTTCATTAAGCCCTTCGATACTGAGACGCATTTTCAGCTTGAGTTTTGTGGTGTGATTAGACAATTTTATTTGCATTAGAAAGGGTCTATGGAAGTCAGAAGATTAATGGCCATAGTCTTCACTATTTTAATCCCCAAATTAGATTCTGGAACTGTGTAAAATCGTCAAATATTAAACACAGTGAATATGAAAATGCATCCTGGTACTGAAGGGGTTAGTAACAGCGGAAAATAAAACTGAATGATATAATGTAATATGTATATGGCAGTTAATGGGTTTTTTTATCAATGCTTTTTCATGTTTTTTATTGTTTAATAGAAGTCACTATGGTTTTTCAAGTGTCTTCATGGTTCTATTGACAGTTTAACCAGTTCTAATGGAAGTAGGGGTTTTCAAGAGTGGGTTTAACAAATTCTAATGGGAGTTATTGAGGGTTTTTGTGGGATTTCCTTGTTTTAGTGACAGTTTAACAGGTTCTAATGGAAGTCGCTGGAATTTTCAAGTGTGTCTTTAATGGTTCCAGACAGATTAACAAGGGGAATTATGGTTCAGTGGACTGTAATGGAAGTTAATGGGAATTTTGTAATGTGTTTTAATGATTCCAGTGACAGTTTAACAGATTCTAATGGAAGTTAATGGGATTTTTCATGATTCAAGTGACAGATTAACAAGGGAATTATGGTTCAATAGGCTCTAATGGAGTTAATAAGGAAGTTAATGGGGATTTTCTAGCATGTTTTTCTGGGTACTGTGCAGATGAAGTGTTGAACAAGTCCCTTTCCCCACACACAGGACTTCAGAGCCAGCCATATTAAAAAAAAAAAAAAAAAAAAAAAAAACAAAGCCTCTAGTGAAGTTAATCAGGAATTTACTAGGGATTTTCAAACAAGTTTTCCTGGTTACTGTGCAGGAAATGAAGTGTTGAACAAGTCTCCTTCCCCACACACAGGACTTCAGGGCCAGCGAGATCACGGTGAGACTGGCGGAACACAACTTGGCCATTAGCAGCGAGACCAGTGTTGTAGTTCGCTCTGTCTCACAGATCATCAACCACCCTAACTACCAGTCTGGCTCTGAGAAGAACGACATTGCCCTCCTCAAGCTGTCCTCCCCTGTCACGGTATGTTGCTGTTGTTGTTGTTGTTGTTGTTGTTGTTGTTTAATTTCTTTAGTACCATGACACTTTTTTTTCATATTTTCTTCTTACTATTTGGTGATTTTATGCAGCTTCAGAAACGTATGTGGTGATTAAAATAGTGAAGGATATTGGCCTTTAATCACCTGTCCTCCATAGACCCTTCCTAATGTCAACAGAATAGTCTAATCACACACACACACAAAACTCACGGGAAAAATGCGTCCCAGTAATGAAGGGAAATCTGAACATCGGTAACCAAGGTGCCTAAAGGGGGGGGGGGTAAAAGCCAGTCCTCAAGCAGGCTGTGATTCACTTTTAAATACACGAAGAACTCCATAATGTACACGATAGAAGCGCACGTCAGAAAGAGGAAATTTCACGTCATAAAAACTAAATGCCATTCCCCTCAATACCAATTTTCCTACCCCAAGCTAACTTTCCTCTGCATTTCCTCATATCTCACACATAAAAGGCATTAATTAACAGTAGAAGCAGTCATAATAGTAATTCTTTCCCCTTTCCTTCAAATCTTTCCCCATTTTCCCCTCAATACCAATTTTCCTACGCCAAGCTTACTTTTCTTATACATTTCCTTATATCTCACACATAAAAGGCATTAATCAACAGTAGAAGCAGTCATAACAGTACTTCCTTCCCCTTTCCTTCAAATCTTTTTCCATTTTCCCCTTACTACCATTTTTCCTACCCCAAGCTTATTTTCCTCTATATTTCCTCATATCTCACACATAAAAGGCATTAATTAACAGTAGAAGCAGTCATAACAGTACTTCTTTCCCCATTCCTTCCAATCTTTTCCATCTTTTTCCCCTCAATACCATTTTTCCTACCCCAAGCTAACTTTCCTCTACATTTCCTCATATCTCACACATAAAAGGCATTAATTAACAGTAGAAGCAGCCATAATAGTACTTTTTTCCCCATTTTTTCTTACCTTTTCCCCCTTCTCCCCTCACAACCACTTTTCCTACCCCAAGCTCATTTTCCTCTACATTTCCTCATATCTCACACATAAAAGGCATTAATTAACAGTAGAAGCAGTCATAACAGTACTTCTTTCCCTTTCCCTTCAAATCTTATCCCCATTTTCCCCTCACTATGTTTTCTTTCCCTATCCCAAGCTTACTTTCCTCCACAGGTGTCGTCTACAGTCCTCCCGGTGTGCATGCCTCCCCCTAGGCCCAAGTATGCCGGCAGGACAGCTACAGTGACAGGCTGGGGCACCACTTCCTCAGGCGGTTCCTCACCCAACTCTCTGAGGGAGGTGGATGTTAAGGTAAGACTCTACTACTGTTCCTCTCTCTCTCTCTCTCTTAATGCTGGTGTAAGGTTAGTGCCAGGTTATTTTAGTGTTAATCCCTTCAGTATCAGGACATGTTTTCATATTCATTTTCTTTACTATTTGGTGATTTTATACAGTTTCAGAATCTTGTGTGGATTAAAATAGTGAAGACTGTGGCCATCAATCTTCTGACCTCCATAGACCCTTCCTAATGTCAATAAAATGGTCTAATCACACCCAAATCTCTTGGTAAAAATGTGTCGCAGTGTAGAATAGTGAGGACTGTGGCCATCAATATCCTGACCTCCATAGACCCTTCCTAATGTCAATAAAATAGTCTAATGGTTCACAAATCTCAAGGTAAAAATGTGTCCCATGTCTATGGTAATGGTGGTAATGGTGATGTCAGTGTGTGGTGTTGGTGCATGTGGTGGTAATGGTGTTGTTGGTGCAGGTGCTGCGGAACAGTGACTGCCAGTCCAGCTATGGGACCAGCTCCATCATCAGCTCCATGCTGTGTGCCTCCGCCCCGGGCAAGGACTCCTGCCAGGGTGACTCCGGAGGTCCTCTTGTCTTCAAGGACGCTGGTAACAACTATGACCAGGTGAGGTGTGGCTGATGATTACCTTAACATTCTGTAGCCCAATCTAACCTAACTTGATATAGCACAGAATAGCCTAACCTAACCTAATGTAACCTAACTTATGTCAGACTATAAGTAAGTAGTTTTGTGGGGCATAGGTGAATACTAATGGCATCTCTGTGTGTGTGTGTGTGTGACAAGATTGGTGTGGTGAGCTGGGGCTACGGCTGTGCTGCTCCCAACTACCCTGGAGTGTACACACGCGTCAACAGCTACCTCACATGGATCAGGGACAACACAGAGGATGGGGTGTACTGTGCCGGCATGAACCTCTAATGCTATTGTTGCTGCTACTGCTGTCGTGTGATGCAGGTAGAAGACATCACACCTGTTCAACATTATAGTGACAGGGGGGGGAGGGGTGCACCTGTCCACTCAATGCTTTAGTTTACAATCATTAAGTGCCACAGTGCATTCAGTTTTCAGTTCTTTAGCTTCTGTTCAAACCAGTGAACTGTGACAACTTTGCATCACTGTTGGTGTTTCAAAAAGAACTGAACAAACTAGGAGTGAATTGGCTTACTATTTCTGTCTGTCAGTCCATCATAGACAAACCCATTTAGTTCTTGAGCCTCTCTTCACACCAGTTAGCCCAACCAATGCATGGCTGTCAGTGTTTAAAGAACTCACCACATTAGACTACCACTCCCTCAGTGGCACTGTAATGAAACCAAACATCAATAAACATCCATTAAAAAACCATTGTCTCTCATACCTGCTGTCCACCACACTTGTCAAGTCCCCGGCAGGCTGAACGATGCCTCACACTCCGCCACATTGAGACCTGTACCCTGAAACACTTCACTTTCTCACAGTCACTACTTTCCAAAGGCTCTAGTTGAAGATACTCACAGTTTTTAAGGGTATTTTCATGCTTGTGGTGATAAACTGGCATTATCTCTACTTAATCAAAAGGAAAAAACTGTCATGGAAAGCTGGGTAGTCATCTCTGTGGCCTTAGAAAATAGTACTGGTGAGAGAGCAAGGCATTATTTGGTAAGTACCACGGCAGCTGAACACACATCAAGCTGCCGTCACTACTAGGAGCCACACCAGACAACACCTGGTATCTGTGAGGAAGCAGACTCAAGAAATTATTAATAGAAGAGGGTGATTCTTAGACAAGGGAACAAGTAATGGATCCAGGAGGGTTGAGTAATGGAGAAATCCATATTCCTTTCTCATTCACTAATCCACCTCTCCATTAACTCGTATTCCTTCCACCCATCCATTCATCTCTCTCTCTCTCTCTCTCTCTCTCTCTCTCTCTCTCTCTCTCTCAAGGTACAGTCATGGAATCAAACAAGGTCAATATACTAGTTGTTCATTAATAAATCACAGAGGGTAGTAAGAAAAGCTACATAGATTTACAATTTGAGTTAAAAGTACCCATTCTTATATTACTAAAGGCAGGGAATATTGGAGATTCTGTCCTGTATTATTAAAGGCAGGGAATATTGGAGATTCTGTCCTGTATTATTAAAGGCAGGGAATATTGGAGATTCAGTCCGGAGTAGTCTTATTATTAGCAAAGATAGGAGTTGATGAGAATAAAGATAATGATAATAGTATACATCCTTATATAGATTTTCAAATGAAGTTAAGAGAGTAGTTTTAGCATTGGGAAAGATAAAAGTTGATGAAAATAAAAATAATAATAGTATAAATCCTTATGTAGATTTTCAAATGAAGTTCAGAGTTTAAAGTATTCTTAGCAGTAAAAAGATAGGAAAAAAAATTTGCTGAGAATAAAAATAATAATAGTATAGATCTTTATATAGATTTTCAAATGAAGTTCAGAGTTTAAAGGATTCTTAGCAGTAAAAGATAGGATAAAAAAAATAGCTGAGTATAAAAATGATAATAAAAGTAGAGATTTAAAGAAACTTGTGTAGATTTTGTGAAGTCTGAAATAATTAAAACTACAGGAAGAAGAAGAAATAAAAATGACAACAGGGAATCAAAATGGGTAACACACCATTGAAAACAGATTACATATATAAAATTCCAATAGATTATAATATAGATTCAAAACAGATTATATAGCAAATTTAAAATAGATTATAAAACTTCGAAAAACAGATCGTATAGACTTAAAAAGAATTCTATGCTTAAAAATAATAGTTAGTCTTTTTTTAGAGTACATAAATAAGATTCAAAACAGATTATATAGCAAATTCAAGATAGATTATAAAACTTTGAAAAACAGATCGTATAGACTTAAACACAATTCTATGCTTAAAAATAATCAAGTTTAGAGTCTTTTTTAGAGTGAGTACATAAATAAGCACCGAAGAGGATAAATATTGCATGAAACACCACCACATTGCTACATTTGGTTACTAGTGCGCCTTAACCTAACCAATCTAACACTAATACACCCTTACACTTACACCCTACCTTCCCTAATACATGAACTAAACACACCCTATGCAGCTAACTTACTCACCATAACACTTTCCTAACACACCCTAACACTACCAACCTAACTTACTAACACACTACAACCTACAACACTAACACCCCTATGCATCTAATTTACTAACCATAACACTCTCTAACACCCTAACACTTTTCTAACACACCCTAACACTACCAAACTTACTAACACACTGCAACCTATCACCCTAACACTAACACCCCTATACTTCTAATTTACTAACCCTAACACACCCTAACTAGCTACATCTTAACTTCTTCAGTACCATGACACATTTTCTTATTCATTCTGGCTACTATTTGGTGATTTTATACAGCTTCAGAAACTCATGTGGGAGTTAAAATAGTGAAGACTGCTGCCATTAACCTTCTGACCTTCAAAGACCTTTCCTAATGTCAATAAAATGGTCTAATCACGCCCAAAACTTGCATTTTCATATTTATTTCCCTTACTATTTGAAGACTGGCCAATAATCTTCTGACCTTCATAGACCTTTCCCAATGTCAATAAAATGGTCTAATCACACCCAAAACTTGCATTTTCGTATTTATTCTCCTTACTGTTTGGTGATTTTATGGTTTCAAAAACTTATGTAAGAGTTAAAACAGTGAAGACTGTGGCCATTAACCTTCTGTCCTTCATATACCTTTCCTAATGTCAATAAAATGGTCTAATCACACCCAAAACTTGCATTTTTGTATTTATTTTCCTTGCTATTTGGTGATTTTTACAGCTTCAGAAACTCATGTAAGAGTTAAAATAGTGAAGACTGCGACCATTAATCTTCTGACCTTCATAGACCTTTCCCAATGCCAATAAAATGGTCTAATGATAATCAAAGCACAACATAAAAATGCAGCCCAGTACTGAAGCAGTAACTTAACATACTACCATCCACTTTCAATTGAAAGAGGTGTTGTTTGCAGAAAGTAACACCTGATAGTGAGTGAGGTGGACAGCGTGTTGCCAGCAGTGGTGTTGGCTATGTGCTGCGGCAACAGAGCGTATGTACAGCTAACTCTTGATTGATGGGTGTTTAATTTACACGTGTAAATCGAGAGTTACCTGTATCTCATAGGCATGGCAGACTGACTTGACTTGACCTGACCTAACCTAACCTAACCTTAACCTATAAACTAACAAAAATACATCTTTCGTTTTTTTAATCTGCCATATACATATAAAAGTTTAAAAATATATTATGTGATTTGAACATTCTTTCCAAATATCAAACTTTTGGAGGGAACACTGTGTAGTAAAAATATAAATACATAAATTAAAAAGAAAAAAATAGTTATATTTTCCTCAGGAAGTTGTGCAAAAAAAAAAAAAAAATATATATATATATATATATATATATATATATATATATATATATATATATATATATATATATATATATATATATATATATAAAGAAAAAGATGAACAGAGAAGAAGGGAGGGAGTAAGTGTACCTGTTGTTTTGTTGCTGTACACCCTCCCACAGGAAATGAGGCAAGACAGGTGTATCCTAGTGAGCTTTACCCACCCCTCCCTGCCGACACAGTAAGGGACATGTGGGGGTGTGTGGAAAGACAAGACACACACACACAACACACACACACACACACACACACACACACACATAATGGATAATGAGAAACTAATCCTGAGAGAAGAATATGATATTAGAAGCACAAGATCGCATAGTAAGAAACTGAGGAAGGAAAGATGTCTGAGAGATGTTAAAAAATTGAGTTTCCCACAAAGATGTGTTGAGACGTGGAACGGTTTGAGTGAGGAAGTGGTGTCAGCAAAGAGTGTACATAGTTTTAAAGAAAAATTGGATAAGTGTAGATATGGAGACGAGGCCACATGAGCATAAAGCCCAGGCCCTGTAAAACTACAACTAGGTAAATACACACACACACACACACACACACACACACACACACACACACACACACACACACACATAGTTAATGTTTCCTAAGGCCACAGCAACACATTTGATAATCTGTTTCCTGCGACCTTCCTTTTAAATCTTTGTGACTCTTGTTGCCATTTAGGAAACTACATACATTGTTTTTCGTATTCATTTGTCTCTATAAAGCAAGGCAGTGGCAGTAATGAGTAATAGGGAAATATATGAGGCAGACATATAATTTCCTGGAACCTTCCTTTGAAATCTTTGTGAGTTTTAGTTATATCTTAGAACACTACATTACATTTTACACTTATGTCTCTATAAAGCAAGGCAGCGGCAGTAATGAGTAATGGCAAAGAAATATGAGGCAAACCTACAATTTCCTGGAACCTTCCTTTTAAAATCTTTGTGAGTTTTGATTATATCTTAGGAAACTACACTATTGTTTACACTTATTTGTCTTTATAAAGTAAGGCAAAGACAATAATGAGTAATGGGGAAATATATGAGGCAAACCTACAATATCCTGCAACTTTACAAACTCATTTTCTTCACTAGTCTTCTTCCTTCTTTCATTCACTCATTTTGTTTCCCTTCCACCTCTACTAACATTACTTTCCCTTTGAAATTTTTGTGAGTAATTATTTCTGAAGACACTATAATGCTAATGCTTAAAAACACTAACCTGTTTACATGCACCTGCCTCTCACTCCCAACACACGCTAGTCTTTGTGTTTCCTTTGTCGCTCCATAAACAACGCTCGGTATGTCACTTAAAGCTATCCACTAATGTATTCTCAAGGCAACAACAACCCTGCAGCTTTGGCCAGACAGGCAGATGGACAGACACTAGTTGGTGGTGAAATAGGCTCGGAAAAGTGTGGCTCATATCAAACGCAGAGCCACATACTAGTAATGATTGGGTTAAAAAATCTTATATTGAGTTTGGCTGTAGAAAAGGAAAGAACGGGTGATAAAATTAGAACGTTTGGCTCAAAAACACACACAATGGCAAATGGAAAGCCAAACACTTGGGTTAAAAAATCTTACATTGTGTTTGGCTGTAGAAAAGGCAAGAACGGGTGATAAAATTAAAACCTTTGGCTTGGAAACAGACATAATGGCAAACGGAGAACCAAACACTAATGAAGATTGAATAAAAAAATGTAATATTGAGTTTGAAAATAAAAAAAAGGAAAGAACAGGAGATGAAATTAAAACGTTTGGCTCTAAAAATGTGTCATAACAAATGGATGGCTTGGAAAAATGTCATAACAAACGGATGGCTCGGAAAAATGTGTCAACAAACGAAGAGCCACATACTAGTAATGATTGGGTAAAAAAACGTAACATTGAGTTTGGACGAAGGTTTAGCAAGAACTGGTGATAAAATTAGAACGTTTGGCTTGGAAACAGACATAATGGCAAACGGAGAACCAAACACGATTGAATAAAAAAAATGAAAGATTAAGTTTGAATACAGAAATGGCAAGAAATGGTGATAAACTTATAATATTTGGCTCAAAAATAAAGATAATGGCAAACGGAGAACCTAAAACAGACATAATGGCAAACAGAGAACCAAACACTGGGGACTAATGGGTAAAAAAAAACAAAATATTGAGTTTGGATATAAAAATGGCAAAAACTGGGGACAAAAAACACATTACCAGAAACTATATATAAAAAAAATAAATAAATAAATAAAAAATAAATAAAAACTAGAAAAGAAAAAAAAAATTCTTTCACCTAAAAATGTCACTCAAACAAACAAACTCTGGCTCGGAAACATCACAACAAACAAACAAACAAAGCACAAACCACAAGCAAGTCAAAGAAAACGATAATATTGACACTTGGAAATAAAAAATGGCAACCAGGCAAATCTTGGTGGAAAAGTAAGCAAAGAGAGAGAGAGAGAGAGAGAGAGAGAGAGAGAGAGAGAGAGAGAGAGAGAGAGAGAGAGAGAGAAAAGAAAAAGAAAAGAAGCAAATGGAATAAATAACAAAAAACAAGAGTGAAAACAAGGAAATGTGGCAAAAATTCTGTCAGAGAGAAAAAAAAAAAAAAAAAAAAAAAAAAAAAAGAGAAATGAATAAAAAATAAAAACAAGGAGATTAAAAACAACAAGAGACACATAGCCGAGATTTTGAAGGCACAGCATGGCGAGTCACAAAGCACTGTAACAAATAAGCACTCGACGAAAACAACATGAGAATCTGTTTAATATTTACACTTCAACCTTCGACCTGTCTTTTCTAACCTGGAGTCACCTTATTGGAGCATTCATGAGCAATTTGTGTTGATTTTAGCCTCTACGGTTCGTCTCCCTTACTATTTCCCCTCTGGTAGACTCTCTGGTGCTTGTATTTTGTCAACAGTCTATTGTATGTTGTGTTTTTTGGTGGGTATTGAGATTCTAAGGCATTTAAATTCTGTATCAGTATTTATATGGATGTTTTAAATGTTCTAAGGCATTTAAATTCTCTATTAGGGTTTACATGTTTTTTTTTAAAGGTTCTAAGGTGTTTAAATTCTCTATCAAAGTTTATATGGGTGTTTTAAATGTTTAAATTCTCTATCAAAGTTTATATGGGTGTTTTAAAGATTTCAAGGTATTTATATTCTCTATCAGTATTTATGTGGGTTTTTTTAAAGGTTCTAAGGTATTTAAATTCCCTATCAAGGTTTGCATGGGTGTTTTAAATGTTCTAAGGTATTTAAATTGTCAGAAAAATTCTATAATGTTTTGTTTGTGGCTATCAAAATTCTAAGGTATGTATTTAAATTCTCTATCAGGGTTTAAAGTTTCTAAGGCTTTTAAATTCTGTCAAAATATTTCTATGGTATGTTTTGTTTTGTTTCTGGCTATCAAAATTCTGAGGTGTTTAAATTCTCTATCAGTATCTATATGGCTGGTTTTAAATATTCTAAGGCATTTAAATTCTGTCAAAAAAATTATATAGTCTTTTTTCTCTTTTTTTTTTTAATTAATATTATTTTCAAACGTAACAGTTGAATAAAAAGAATTGAGCTTGGACGAAGGAAAGAGCCAAAATACTGATGGTGAAATGGAAACAAGTCTGGCTCGGAAAAAAAAATAAATAAATATAAACAAATAAATAAATAGATAAAAATAAATAAATAAATAAATAAATAAATAAATAGAAAAATCTTAAAAATCTATAGTTAGTGTTTTGTTCATTTAATAAATAATATTCTAAGGTATTTAAATTCTATCAGAGTTTATGTGGCTTTTGTTAAAATATTCTATGGCTTTCAAATTCTCTATCATAAAAATATAAAGCCAGTGTTTAGTGTTTCTAGGACAATTATTAAGATTTTAAGGGGCATTAAAAACCTCTATCAAAAAGGTTCTAGTCAGCATTTAGTGCTTTTAGGAATATTCTCAAGTTTCTTAGGAACATTCAAAACCTCTATCAAAAAGGTTCTAGTTAGAGAGCTTAGTGCTTTTAAGAATATTCACAAGATTCTAAAGGACATTCAAATTCTCTATCAAAATTTTATGGCATTCAAATTCCCTTTCATTTTATGTACGACCTTCAAGACAAGAATAAACACCACAACACACCCCACAACACATCCAAACACCAACCAACATGTGTGCAACCTTCAAGACAAGAATAAACACCACAACACACCCCACAACACATCCAAACACCAACCAACATGTGTGACCTCAAAGGCCGTTAATGTTGCTGATCTTCTCGGTGACATCCGGGGCTGGCACCTTTCCCTCGGCCACACTCCGCAGCAGCACCGGGTCGACACCGTGGAAGGGCTCGATGGAGAAGGAGGAGATGAAGACATTGATGACGGTGATGATGAAGACGCCCAGCACCACCCAATTGTTGAGCTTGTCGGCCTTCTGTGCGTGGTGTTCCCTCGACACATTGTAGCGCCCCAGGAAGATCAGCGCCACTCCTATCATTAACTGTGGGGGGAGAAGAGTGAGGTGAGGTGAGGTGAGGTGAGGAGGTTAGGTTAGGTAAGGTTGGGTTAGGTTTGGTTGGGTAAGGAAAGGTGAAACGAGGTGAGATGAGATGAGGAAAGGTTAGGCTAGGTTGGGTTAGGTAAAGTTAGGTAAGATTGGGTTAGGTTAGGTTAGGTTTGGTTAAGGTAGGATAGGTTAAATGATGGGTATTGTAAAGGTAGTTATAGCTGAGTTACATACCCACCATCCTAACCTAACTTAATTAATCTTATCCAAATGAAATGACACACATATATCGGCCCAACAAAATCAAACTTACCCTCAAATCTAACCTACCCTAACCTAATTTAACTTAACTTAACCTAACCTAACCTAACCCAACCCAACCCAACCCTAACCTAACCTAACCAAGGCTAACTTCATCTTACCTGCATGGCAATACTGAAGCCAATGAGGGTGAGGCTGATGTAATAGTTGGCGGTGGGGTTGCCATACTTGCCAGACTCCAGGACGTAGCGCAGCTGGTTGGCATTGGCGGTGAGCAGTGCCAGGTCCATCATGCCCTGCGCCACTGTCTTCTTGGTGGCGTACAAGTTCACATCCAGGGGACGCTTACCCTAAAAAGATGACTCCGTTTTATTTCGGGGAATATTAGGTAAGATTGTTCCTCTTATGATTTTTTTCACCGTTTTATATATTGCATACATTCTTACCCCCCAAAAAATTACTTGGTTTTACTTGGGGAATATTATGCAAGATGTTCCTCTTATGATTTTTTTCACTGTTTTATATATTGCTTACTTTCTTACCCTAAAAAAATTAGTTTTATTTGGAAAAGATTAGGTAAGATTATTCCTTTCATTATTTTTGACAGCTTAAATAATGCTTACTTTATTACCCTAAAAACAATGACTTAGCTTTATTTGAATGCTATTTTATGTAATGATTAGATACGATTATTCATCTATGAAGAACAGGTTAATGCTTCAATAACTAGCAGCAGCAGCAACAACAACAACAACAACAACAACAACAACAACAACAACAACAACAACAACAACAACAGCAGCAGCAGCAGTAGCCAGTAGCCAGTAGCACCTCTCTCTCTCTCTCTCAAAAGGTAAGAGGGAGTGTGACGTCATGAACTGAAGAGAGCCGTCAACTAAAGTGAGAGCTGGGAGAGTGTGAGTCCTTATTTGTGTGAGAGTGACAAAAGTGAGAGTTGTGAGTCACATTTAAAAGGGAAAAGAGCTTAGGCAAAAATAACAAGGAA
This sequence comes from Portunus trituberculatus, assembly GCF_017591435.1. Lineage (NCBI taxonomy): Eukaryota > Metazoa > Arthropoda > Malacostraca > Decapoda > Portunidae > Portunus > Portunus trituberculatus. The sequence continues at coordinate 8,045,452 of NC_059261.1, read as the reverse complement.
AATAGAAAATAAGTAAAAATGGCAGAAAATAGGGAAAAAGGAAAAAAATGTCAACGTGGAGGAAAAGAAACAATAAAAATAAGAGAAAATACGAAAAGCTACCAGGAAAAGACGAGTCAAGCAAAAAAATAAGGAAAAAAAATAAGGAAAGCAAAACAAAAACTAAACTTAAAAGAAAAAAAAGTTTGATTAGGCAGAAAAATTAGGAAAACAAAAGAAAATAAACAAAATAAAAGGAAAAACAAGAAAATAAGCAAAAAAATACCAGGAAAAGAAAAAAAAGGGGATGATGGGAAAAAAATTGAAAAAACAAGAAAATAAGGAACAAAATTAAGAAAAACAAGAAAATAAGAAACAAAAAAAATGCAGGAAAAAAATTGGGAAAAAATAAAAAAAAAAAAAATTAAAGAAAAAACATTAAACGGAAAAAATAATAAAAAAAATCAGGGAAAAAGAAAAATCTAAAAAGAATACATAAAAGAAAGGAAAAAAAAAAAAAACAGGAAAACGTAAAAAAAAATCTAAGAAAATAGAAAAACAGGCAAAAAAAAGGAAAACAGCCAAAAAAAACTAAAAAATCTAAAATAACCAAAAAAAAAGAAAAAAAGCCAAAAAAACTTGATACCTAAAAAATGCAAAATAATCTAAAAACACAAAAAAAAAGGAAAACCGCAAAAAAAAAAAAAAAAAAAGCAAGAAAAAAAAAAAAAAAGATAAAAAAAAGGAAAACAGCCAAAAAAAAAATAAAAAGCAAGAAAAAGAAAGGAAAAAAGGACAGGCAAAAAAAAAAAAAAAAAAAAAAAAAAAAAAAAACGGCAAGGAAAAACAAGACAAGAAAAAATCAAGAAAATAAAAAAAAGTCAGCATGATAAAAGAAAACAAACAAAATCTCACAAACAACAACAACAACAACAACAACAACAAGGTCAAATAGAGGTGACCGAAGATGACCTACAGGCCTACTGGTGCCACGGTGAGGGGGTTGTGGCTGGGGGTGAGGCTGGGGGAGGGGCTGGGGTGAGGGGAGTACCGTGGGGGTGAAGGTGCCGGGGTAGGGAGAGCGGCGGGGCACCCCATTGGTCGGTGGAGCGGGGCCAAACCCGTCGTCTATTCCGTCGTCTTCCGATTCCAGAGGTCGATGGGTTGGTCTGTCAATAAAGAGGTCTTGTTTGGCCTTTTTTTTTTTTTTCTTATTTATTATTTTTCTGGTATTTGTTACTTTCTGATTTTTTCCTTATTTTTTCCTATTTTTCTGCAATTTTCTATTTTTCTGGTATTTTTTTTATTATTTGCAGATTTTTCCTTTATTTTTCCTATTTTTCTGCAATTTTTCAATTTTTCTGGTATTTTTCTGCTATTTTCCTTATTTTTTTCTATTTTCTGAAATGTTTTGCTATTTTCCCAATTTTCTGCCATTTTTGTACATTTTTCTATTATCTTACTTATATTTCTTTATATTTTTCTATTTTCCCCATTTCATTTTTTTTCTATTTTTCTATTTTTTCTACCCTATTTCATTTATTTATTCCATTTTTCACTTACCCTATTTCACAAAATTTATTATAATTTTTCCCTTACCTTATTTCATTTATTCATTCAGTTTTTTCCTTACCCTATTTCATTTATTCATTCTATTATTTCCCTTACCCTATTTCACTTATTCAATTTTTCTTACCCTATTTCACTTATTCATTCTATTTTTTCCTTACCCTATTTCATTTATTTATTCAATTATTTTCCTTACCCTATTTCCTCAGCCTCTGTCTCCCTGGTGTCAGCGATGGGGGCCAGTTCAGTGTTATCCATTGTTCCTCGTCTCCGTAACTCCCGAGGCATATAGACAACTCACACACAACTTGCTCTGTAAGTAAACATCATTATCACCACTGTTATTCATTTATTTACTTATTTCTTATCTTTATTTATCTTATTCTGCAGTTACTTTTATTTATTTTGCATTATTTTCAACCACCACCACTGCCACCATGACCATCACCACCGCCACTGACAGCTGCTGTGATACAGACAAGAGTGATTGACAGACTGCCTTGCACTTCACAGCCTTGCACGGACTGACATGAGTGGCTGCCCTGCTGATTGAGATAAAAGCAAGTTTGGTTCATTTTCATCCCTTCCTTTTCATGGCCTTGCTCCATCACTATTTTCTCCCAGCATTATTTTATACACTTTCTCTCATCCTTGTTCTGTCCTTCTCTCTAATGCTTTCATCTTTGTTTGCATTAATTCTGGAACTCCCTGCCTGCTTCTCTATTTCCTTCTTTCAATGTTCACCTCCCTAATGCAAGAGTTAACCAGTATTCCCAATCGTTCATGTATTTTCCCAGTTAATTCTGCAACTTCCTGGCTTTTCTGTATTTCCTCTTTATAGTCTTCACCTTCCTAATGCAAGAGTTAACCAGTACTCTCAATCATTCATTCCTTTTTCTGGTACACTCTGGAACTCACTGTCTGCTTCTCTATTTCCCTCATAATGTTTTACTTCCCTAATGAAAGAGTTAACCAGTATTCTCAATCATTCCCCTCCTTCTCTGATACACTCTGGAACTCCCTGCCTGCGTCTCTATTTCCTCCTTGCTGTGACTTGAGCTCTTTAAGGAAGGTTTCAAAACACTTATTTTCCTATTCTTAGCTATTTTTTTACATATTAGAGGGGAAAACTGGCCAAGGGTTACAAAAAATGGGGAAAAAAGGTCCACTAAGTTGCCAGCCCCCTTTCCTTAGTGAGTGATGTCTTACTTGACCTTTTCCTCTCACTTTTTGTCCCCTCCAGCCAGCATTGCCACTCATACACAAGAAAAAAAATAAATAAATAAAATGATCGCTAAACAGAATACTGCCATAAATAAAAGGAGCCAAATAAATAAAATAACTAAATAGAACAGTTAGGTTAAGGTCACTATATTTCACTGTAACTTCTTGGTAATGACCTTCACCATTCCCCAGTGTCACCATTTCCTGGCACCATCCCCTTCCTGTCACTCTCTCTTTCTCTCTCTCATTCTCTTCCTGCCCTTTGTCAAACTTTAGGAAAACTGTGTCCCTCTCGTTTCTAAATAATAAGTTCTGTGGTGTTTATTCTTCTGTATTGGTGTGTGTTTATCTACTTGTTGCTTGGTGTACACGTGGATTGGTGTTGTGGTGTTGCAATGTTGTCGGTAAACTTAATTTCACCATTTTTCGTGACGTATTTGTCTAGTTTCTTTTTTTTTTCTATAATGGCTTACTATAATGATCTAACTTAGCCTTGCCTACCCTATCCTAACCTATCTTAACCTAACCTAACCCAACCTGATTTAACTTAAACTAACCTACCCTATCCTAACCTGATCTAACTTAACCTAACCTAATTTAACCCCTTCAATACTGAGACACATTTCTACCTTGACGTTTGGGTGTGATTAGACAATTTTATTTGCACTAAGAATGGTCTATGGAGGTCACTAGATGAACAGCCACAGTCTTACTTAACCTAACCTAACCTAATTTAACCCTTTCAATACTGAGACACATTTTTACCTTGATTTTTGTGTGTGGTTAAATGTTTTTGCACTATGAAGGGTCTATGGAGGTCACAAGATTAACGGCCACAGTCTTCACAGTTCTAATCCCGATACAATTTCCGAAGCTGTATAAAATCACCAAAATAGTAACTAGGATTAATATAACAATGCATTCTGGTACTGAAGGAGTTTACCTAACCTAACGTAACCTATTTTTTTCCGAGCCTAACTTAATTTTTCACCTAACCTAACTTTATAATTTATTTTTCCTAGCCTATCCTAATTTTTGCCTAATCTAACCTAACTTAACCCTTTCAGTACCGAGGGGCATTTTTACCTTAGTCTAACTTTACCTATCCTAACCAAATTTTTTTTCCGAGCCTAACCT
>NC_059261.1:7999043-8001543 GCF_017591435.1 Portunus trituberculatus | reverse complement strand
TTGGTGGTTCCACGGGTGTTCCAGTGGTTGTAGGGATGTTCCAGTGGTATTTCAGTGGTTCCATAGGTGTTCAGGGTTATTCCAGTGGTTCCATGGATATTATAATTGTATTCTGGTGGTTCCAGGGGTGTTCCAGTGATTCCAAGGGTGTTTCAGCAGTGTTCAGTGTATTTCAGTGGTGTTCCAGTGGTATTCCAGTGGTTAGAGCGGTGTTCCAGTGGTATTAGTGGTCTCAGTAATTCCAATGGTGTTCTAGTGGTATTTTAGTGGTTCCAGAGGTTCTTCAAGGGTATTCCAGTGGTTCCAAGGGTGTTCTAGTGGTGTCAAGGGTGTTCAGGGATATTTCAGTGGTTCCAGGGGTGTTCCAGTGGTTCCAGGGGTATTTCAAGGGTATTCCAATGGTTCCAGGGATGTTCAGGGATATTCCAGTGGTTCCAGGGGTATTCCAGTGTTTCCAAGGGTTTTCAAAGGGTATTCTAGTGGTTCCAGAGATATTCCAGTGGTGACAGGGGTTTTCAGGTGTATTCCAGTGGTTTCAGGGGTGTTTCAGTGGTTATAGGGATGTTTCAAGGATATTACAGTGGTTCCAGGGGTGTTCAGGGGTATTCCAGTGGTTCCAGGAGTGTTCCAGTGGTTCCAGAGGTGTTCAGGGATATTCCAGGGGTTCCAGAAATCTTCCAGCGATAATCCAGTGGTGTCAGGGGTGTTCCAGTGGTTCCAGGAGTGTTTCAAGGCTATTCCAATGGTTCCAGGGATATTCCAGTGGTTTCAGGGGTGTTCAGGGGTATTCCATGGATACCAGAAATCTTCCAGTGGTTCTCCAGTGGTGTCAGGGGTGTTCCATTGATTCTAGGGGTATCAGGGGTGTTCCAGTGGTTTCAGGGGTGTTTCAAGGGTATTCCAGTGGTTCCAGGAGTGTTCCAGTGGTATATTAGTGGTTAGAATGGTGTTACATATGTATTCCAATGGTTTCAAGGGTATTCCAGTGGTTCCAGGGGTGTTCCAGTGGTTCCAGTGAAGTCAGGGTGTTCAAGCGTATTTTATTGACTCCAGGTGTATTTCAGTGGTTCCAAGGGTGTTCCAGGAGTGTTCAGGGGTGTTCCAGTGGTTCCAAGGGTGTTTAGAAGAGTTCATGGGTATTCCAGTAGTTTCAAAGGTGTTCCAGTGTTTCCATGGGTATTCCAGTGGTTCCAAGGTTGTTCCAGTGGTTCTAAGGGTGTTCCAGGAGTGTTCAGGGGTATTCCAGTGGTTCCAATGGTGTTCCAATGGTTCCTTGGTGTTCCAGTAGTATTCAGGGTGTTCCAATGTTTCTGAGGCTGTTTTAGAAGTGTTCATGGTATTCCAGTGGTTCCAAGGGTGTTCCAGGGGTTCCATGGGTATTCCAGTGGTTCCATAGGTGTTCCAGGAACGTTCAGGTGTGTTTCAGTGGTTCCAAGGGTGTTCCAGGAGTGTTCAGAGATATTCCAGTGGTTCCAACGGTGTTCCAGTGGTATCAGTGGTGTTCTAGTGGTGTCAGTGGTGTTTCAGTGGTGTCAGTGGTGTTTCAGTGGTTCGAAGGGTGTTCCAGGAGTGTTCAAAGATATTCCAGTGGTTCCAAAGGTGTTCCAGGAGTGTTTAGAGATATTCCAGTGGTTCCAGTAGTGTTCCAGGAGTGTTCAGGGGTGTTCCAGTGGCTCCAACGGTATTCCAGGAGTGTTCAGAGATATTCCAATGGTTCCAAGGATGTTCCAGGAGTGTTCAGAGATATTCCAATGGTTCCAGTGGTGTTCTAATGGTGTCAGTGGTGTTCTAGTGGTGTCAATGGTGTTCTAGGGGTGTCAGTGGTGTTCCAGGAGTTTTCAGAGATATCCCAGTGGTTCCAAAGGTGTTCCAGGAGTGTTCAGAGATATTCCAGTGGTGTCAGTGGTGTTCTAGTGTTGTCAGTGGTGTTCCAGCAGTGTTCAGGGGTGTTCCAGTGGTTCCAAGGGTGTTCCAGGAGTGTTCAGAGATATTCCAGTGGTGTCAGTGGTGTTCTAGTGGTGTCAGTGGTGTTCTAGTGTTGTCAGTGGTGTTCCAGTAGTGTTCATGGGTGTTCCAGTGGCTCCAAGGGTGTTCAGAGATATTCCAGTGGTGTCAGTGGTGTTCTAGTGGTGTCAGTGGTGGCAGTGGTGCACACACAGTCGGTGCGGGGCTAAAAATAGTCCCCCTCGCTTCAGCCCACTCAATCGATACTCAAGGACGAACTCGCCTGTGAGAGAGAGAGAGAGAGAGAGAGAGAGAGAGAGAGGGATAGTGTTTGTAATCATCTCTACTTCCTTGTATTTAGTCTCCCTTTTCTTTCTCTTCCTTCCCTTTTTCCACTTTTCCTCCAGCTCCTCCGCTTTCTCTTCTTCCTCCTCTTCTTCTTCTTCTTCTTATTCTTATTATTATTATTAGTTTTCTATTTCAAAGTACTTCTTCTTCGCTTGTTCTTATTCTTTTTCTTCTTTCTTTCTTTCTTCTTCTTCTTCTTCTTCTTCTT
>NC_059261.1:7984043-7991543 GCF_017591435.1 Portunus trituberculatus | reverse complement strand
CTTCTTCTTCTTCTTCTTCTTCTTCTTCTTGTTTTCCTTGTTCTTGTTATTCTTTTCGTTTTTCTTTAATTTTCCTTCTCCCGTTATTTTTCATCTTCCTCTTCTTCTTCTTCCTCTTCTTCTTCTTCTTCTTCTTCTTTTTCTTTTTCTTTTTCTTCTTTTTTTCTTTTCTGTTTCCTTTTTCTCCCCCTTTTTCCTTTCTTTTTTCCTTCTCCTCCTCCTCCTCCTCCTCCTTCTTCTTCTTTTCCTTCATCTTCATCTTCTTCTTCTTCTTCTTCTTCTTCTTCTATTCTTGTTGTTGTTGCTGTTGTTTTCCTTCTCTCTTTATATTTTCTTTGTTTTCTCATCTTTGTTTTGTTTTCCCTTCTTCTTCTTTTGCTATTTCTTTCCCTCTCTCTTTTTCTTTTACCACTTCATCTTCCTCCTCCTTCTCCTCCTCCTCCTCCTCCTGCTCCTCCTTCTCCTCCTCCTCTTCATTTTTATATATATTTTTTTATTACTCTCCCCTTCAGTTCTTTTTCTTTCTTCCTCCCCATCATCATCATCATTTTTTTCGTTCCCCGTCCTCCTCCTCCTCCTCCTCCTCCTCCTCCTCCTCCTCCTCCTCCTCCTCCTCCTCCAGTAAGCTCAACCACGCATATAATTTTTAAGGTAATGACCTAAATGTGGGGAAGCAGGAAGCAGTTTGTGGTGAGAGAGAGAGAGAGAGAGAGAGAGAGAGAGAGAATCAAAAAGAGTATGTATAGAGAATTTGTTATATAAACCCAACACACACACACACACACACACACACACACACACACACGCACACACGCGCACACACACACACGCGCACACACACAGACGAGAGATATACCACATCCTCCTCCTCCTCCTCCTCCTCCCCTCGCTAAAAAGGCGTTGGGAGATGATCAAAGGGAGACTGAGGCTGGCGGGAGATGAAGCTCCTCTCGTTAAATCATCAAAGTCTCCTCCTCCTCCTCCTCCTCCTCCTCCTCCTCCTCCTCCTCCTTTTCTTCTTCTTCCTCTTCCTCTTTTTCTTCTTCTTCTTCTTCTTCTTCTTCTTCTTCTTCTTCTTCTTCTTCGTCTTCCTACATGCTACTTCCTTCTTCATTGCATTGCTTTCACTTCACTTTCACTTCTTGCATCTCCTCCTCCTCTCCTCCTCTCCTCCTCTTCCTCCTTCTCCTACTACTACTACTACTACTACTACTACTACTACTACTACTACTGCTACTATCACTACACATTGTCTCCTGGTAGATAGAAAAAAATTGTAGTAGTAGTTGTAGTAGTAGTAGTAGCAGTGTAGTAGTAGTAGTAGTAGTAGTAGTAGTAGTAGTAGTAGTAGTAGTCCAGAATAACATCTATTAGAAGCTGTCAAACTATCGCTGGAAACACAAAAAACATCCTTGAAAACCCCAATAACTTGAATGGCACCCTTTTAACCCCTTCAGTAGTGGAATGCCTCTTACTACGTGTTTTGTGTACCATTAGACCATTTTATTGACATCAGGAAGGGTCTATGGAAGTGAGAAGATTAATGGCCACAGTCTTCACTATTTTAACCCCTTCAGTACTGGGACACATTTCTACCTTGAGATTTGTGTACCATTAGACCATTTTATTGACATCAGGAAGGGTCTATGGAGGTCAGAAGATTAATGGCCAGAGTCTTCACTATTTTAACCCCTTCACACATTTTTACCATGCGTTTTGGGTGTGTTAAGACCATTTTATTGACATTAGAAAAAGTCTATGGAGGTCAGAAGATTAATGGCCACAGTTGTCACTATTTTAACCCCTTCAGTACTGGGACACATTTCTACCTTGAGATTTGTGTACCATTAGACCATTTTATTGACATTAGGAAGGGTGTATGGTGGTCAGAAGATAAATGGCCAGTCTTCATTATTTTAACCCTTTCAGGACTGGGACACATTTTTACCATGCGTTTTGGGTGTGATTAGACCATTTTATTGACAATCGGAAGGGTCTGTGGAGGTCAGAAGATTAATGGCCACAGTCTTCACTATTTTAAATTCCACATAAGTTGTTTAAAATCGCTAAATAGTCACCAGAATGAATATGAAAACGGTGCACGGTACTGGAGGAGAAAAACACACTAAAAACACCTTTTAAACCCTTGTGTGTGTTTCAAATGTTGCTGAAGTGTTGCTAAATTGAAAGTATTGTGAGGAATGTTACTAATGACGTGTTTGTTTGTGTTTCAGGTGTTGCTAAAATGCTAAGATAACTGATGATGTGGTGTCTGTGTGTGTGTTTGAAGTGTTGATGGAGTATTGCTAAAATGGAAGTGTTGCTAAGGCTGTTACTAATGACGTGTGTGTGTGTGTGTGTGTGTGTGTGTGTGTGTGTGTGTGTGTGTGAGTGTGTTTCAGGTCTTAGGGAGTGTTGCTAAGAATGTTACTAACGTTTTGTGTGTGTGTTTGAGGTGTTAGGGAGTGTTGCTAATGTGTTGCTTGTGTGTGTTTCAGGTGTTATGGAGTGTTGCTAGAGGGAAAGTGTTGCGTGTGTGTGTTTGAGGTGTTAGGGAGCATAACTAGAGTGTTGCTAATGTGTTGCTTGTGTGTGTTTCAGGTGTTGGTGGAGTACGATGACGTGGAGTGGCAGAGGAGGGAGTGGGTGCACGTGTACAGAGGCCAGTGTTCCAGATCTTCCTGCTGGAGCGAACATTAGCCTGGGCAGCGAGGAAACACCCCACCAAGATCAGAGCCGCCCCTGTGCCCTGGCCTGCCCTGGTGAGTGTTGAGGGGGGGAGAGGGGAGAGAGAGACAGGGGAGGGGAAGGTGTGTGAGAGGGGAGAGGGGAGTGAGAGGAGAGAGAGGGGAAGGAGAAGAGGGAGATAGGGAAGTGTGTGTGTGTGTGTGTGTGTGTGTGTGTGTGTGTGTGTGTGTGTGTGTTTGAGAGAGAGGAAGAGGGGAAGGAGAGGAGAGAGAGAGAGAGAGGAGAAGGTGTGTGAGAGGGAGTGAGAGAGAGAGGGAAAGAGAAGGAGATAGGGAAGTGTGTGTGTGTGTGTGTGTGTGTGTGTGTGTGTGCATGTTTGCGTGTGTGTGTGTGTGTGTGTGTTTGAGAGGAGAGAGGAAGAGGAGAAAGAGAGAAGGGAGTGTGTGTGTGAGAGGGGAAGGTGTGTGTGTGTGTGTGTGTTTTGTTTGTTTATTCTCCATTTATTTCTTTTCTCGTGTTTTTTTTTTTTTTGTTTTTGTTTATTTTGTTTTCTCCTTCATTTGTTTGTTTGTGTCTCTTCCTATCTTTATTTTCTCTCTTTCTTTCTTTCTTTCTTTCTTTCTTTCTTTTTTCTTTTCTTTCAATTTTTCTCTCGTTTCCTTTATTTTCTTCTTTTCCTCTTTCTTTCTTCTTTCTTTCTTTCTTTCTTTCTTTCTTTCTTTCTTCCTCACTTTCTTTATTTTTCTCTTTCCTTTTCTTCTTTCTTTCTTTCTTTCTTTCTTTCTTTTCTTAAACATTGTGTTGTATTTTTCTTCATTTTCTCTGTTTATTTTCTTATACTGTTTCCCTTCTCTCTCTCTCTCTCTCTCTCTCTCTCTCTCTCTCTCTCTCTCTCTCTCTCTCTCTCTCTCTCTCTCTCTCTCACATCCTCTTCCCTTGTCCTTACTTACTCTGTCTCTCTTTCCTCCCCTCTTCTCATTATCTCCCCTCTGTTACTGCTCTCTCTCTCTCTCTCTCTCTCTCTCTCTCTCTCTCTCTCTCTCTCTCTCTCTCTCTCTCTCTCTCTCCACTTGTATTAAGACAACACGAGTGAGAGAGGAACTTCCACTCTCTTTTCTCTCTCTCTCTCTCTCTCTCTCTCTCTCTCTCTCTCTCTCTCTCTCTCTCTCTCTCTCTCTCTCTCTCTCCCCTTCCTTCCATCCTCTCTTCCTTCCTGTCTAGTGAGGCACTGTTGAGAGAGAGAGAGAGAGAGAGAGAGAGAGAGTGTTTGGTAACTGTAAAAACTCTTCCTAAAGCGGAAAAGGAATTTATTTACCTTTGTTTACGTTTGGAGAGAGAGAGAGAGAGAGAGAGAGAGAGAGAGAGAGAGAGAGAGAGAGAGAGAGAGAGAGAGAGAGAATGTTAGAGTGTTAGAGGAATAAATGAATAGATAGAAAGATAGAGATAGATAGATAGATAGATAGAGAGAGAGAGAGAGAGAGAGAGAGAGAGAGAGAGAGAGAGAGAGATTTTCTTTATTTGTCCCCTGAGACCTTGTTATTCTTACAAATGATTTACACATAGGTAGTCATAATTAAAATATAAAGTAGTCATTAAAACACACACACACACACACACACACACACACACACACACACACACACACACACACACATACACACACACACACACATACACCCAGAACTAATTAACCCCCCCACCATACACACACCTGTACACGTGGGGCGGTGACTGGCAGGTGTGGCGTCCCCCTGACAGGTGTACGTGCCCTTGGTTAAGTTAAGTTAGGTTAGGTAAGGTTAGGTTAGGCTAAGTTAGGTCAGGTTAGGCTAAGTTAGGTTAGGTTTAGTTAGGTTAGGTTAGGCTAAGTTAGGTTAGGTTAGGCTAAAATAGGTTAGGTTTGGTTTGGTTAGGTTAGGTTAGGTTAGGTTAGGTAAAGGTCAAATTAGGTTAGGTTAGGTTAGGTCAGATCAAGTTAAAAGTTAGGTTAGGTTAGGCTAGGCTAGGTCAAGTTAGGTTAGGTTAGGTCAGATAAAGTTAGGTTAGGTTAGGTTAGACAGGAACCTAACCTACCTCCCACACACCTGTACAGTACACGTGGAGCGGTGAGTGAGGTTAGGTTAGGTTAGTTTAGGTTAGTTTAGGCTAGGCTAGGTCAAGTTAGGTTAGGTTAGGTTAGGTTAGACAGGAACCTAACCTACCTCCCACACACCTGTACACGTGGAGCGGTGAGTGACAGGTGTGGTCTCTCCCTGACAGGTGTACGTGCCCTTGGTGGACCAGGTGGGCATCTCAGAGCACAAGTACCGCCCTGTGGAGTACCTCGGCGATAGAGGACTCGATTACCATGACTACTCGCAAATCAAACCATATCAGGTGAGCTTGTGGTGGTTGTGGTGGTGGTGGTGGTGGTGGTGGTGGTTGTGGTTGTGGTGGTGGTGGTTGTGGTTGTTTTTATTTTTCTTTCTTTTTTCTTCTTACTTTGTCTTTCTTTTTTTCTCTTCCTTTTTTCATGGTTGTTGTTGTGGTTGTTGTGGTGGTTGGGGTTGTGGTGGTTGTGGTTCTGGTGGTGGTGGTTGTGGTTGTTGTTATTTTTCTTTCTTTTTTTCTTCTTTCTTTGTCTTTCTTTTCTTCTCTTTCTTTTTTCATGGTTGTTGTTGTGGTTGTTGTGGTGGTTGTGGTTGTGGTGGTGGTGGTTGTGGTAGTTATTTTCTTTTCCTTTTTCATTCTTTTTCTTCTTTTACTTTCTTTCTTTTATCTTTCTTTTCTTTCATTTTTTCTATTTCTTCTTTTTTTTCTTCAATATTTTTCATTTTTTTTCCTTATTTTTCTTTCTTTTTCTCTTTTCTTTTCTTTTCAATCATTTTGAATTTCTTTTTTCTTTTTCCTTTTTCGTTTTTTCTTTCTTTTCCCTTTTTTTCTCCTTTTTCCTCTTTTCTTAGGCTCAAAGGCTCTAGTTCAAGTTGTGAGAGTTTTCAAGAGTGTTTTTATGGTTCTCTCTCTCTCTCTCTCTCTCTCTCTCTCTCTCTCTCTCTCTCTCTCTCTCTCTCTCTCTCTCTCTCTCTCTCTCACTCTCTCACTCACTCACTCACTCATTCACGCACTCACTCATCATTTCCTATCATATCATTAAGAGAGAGAGACTCTCTCTCTCTCTCTCTCTCTCTCTCTCTCTCTCTCTCTCTCTCTCTCTCTCTCTCTCTCTCTCCCAAAATTTCCCTTGAGACTGAGCAATGTAGTAAAAAAGAACATTGGCTTACATCAATAAAGAGAGAGAGAGAGAGAGAGAGAGAGAGAGAGAGAGAGAGAGAGGAAGGAAAAGGAAGGTGATATCTAGTCAAGAGAGAGAGAGAGAGAGAGAGAGAGAGAGAGAGAGTGGCCTTAATCTAAAGTTTTCCTATAACTGACCTGCCTTCAAATTGTTGTTGTTGTTGTTGTTGTTGTTGTTGTTGTTGTTGTTGTTATTGTTGTTATTGCTGTTGTTGTTGTTAATAATGACAACAACAACAACATCAATGCTAACAATTAAAACAAATGAAGAGGAGGTGATGGTGGTGGTCTTGTTATGGTAATAGTGAAATCTCTCTCTCTCTCTCTCTCTCTCTCTCTCTCTCTCTCTCTCTCTCTCTCTCTCTCTCTCCAAGGACGCTCATCACAGCCTAATTTTCACGCTCCACGAGAGAGAGAGAGAGAGAGAGAGAGAGAGAGAGAGAGCACTAAAGAAATTAAAGTGAGTTGAGAGCATCAGTCTCAGTGAGAGGAGGCATAAAAAAGAGAGCCAGCAAAGTAGGTTAACTCTCCTCTCTCTCTCTCTCTCTCTCTCTCTCTCTCTCTCTCTCTCTCTCTCACACACACACATATTTGTTTACGATGCAACCTTGCTATACACGGTTGTCATGGTAACGGACACACACACACACACACACACACACACACACACACACACACACACACACACACACACACACTTACAGGATGTACAGTTGTTATATAAGAAGAATTTTGGTAGTTTTAATGGTCGTACTAATAGTAGTGGTAGTAGTAGTAATAGTAGTAGTTGTGGTAGTTGTAGTAGTAGTGGTGGTGGTGGTGGTGGTAGTTGTGGTGGTGGTGGTACATCCTTGTTATGTCGCCCACATCTCTTCAATCCTCGGCACTTAGAGAGAGAGAGAGAGAGAGAGAGAGAGAGAGAGAGAGACCAAAGCCATGAAACACTTCTCCAGACACACACACACACACACACACACACACACACACACACACACACACACACACACAATTACTATCATAACCACCACCACTACCATCCTCTCTCTCTCTCTCTCTCTCTCTCTCTCTCTCTCTCTCTCTCTCTCTCTCTTCCTCTTTTACCTTTTCGGGAATGATTGCTGGTTTCCTTCACCTCCTCCTCCTCCTCCTCCTCCTCCTCCTCCTCCTCCTCCTCCTCCTCCTCCTTTCCCTTCCTCCTCCTCCTCCTCCTCCTCCTCCTCCTCCTCCTCCTCCTCCTCCTCCTCCTCCTTCGGGCGTATAATAATTCAGTGTCGCAATGTGTGGTAGTGGGACGAAGGAGGAGGAGGAGGAGGAGGAGGAGGAAAGGGAGGAAGAAGAGGAGGAGGGGAGGAAGAGGAGAGAGGGAGGGACGTGCCTTGCGGTAACCTCTCCTTTTTCCTCTCACCTTCGTAGAGAGAGAGAGAGAGAGAGAGAGAGAGAGAGAGAGAAATGTAGTACCTTTGTCTGTCAATATGTTGGGAGAGGGAGAGAGATGCGGGAGAGAGAGAGAGAGAGAGAGAGAGAGAGAGAGAGAGAAGCAGT
>NC_059261.1:7961543-7964043 GCF_017591435.1 Portunus trituberculatus | reverse complement strand
AATGAGGGAAAATCCTGTTGCTATGCTAACTCATCTCCTCCTCCTCCTCCTCCTTCTCCTTCTCCTTCCTCTCCTCCTCCTCCTCCTCCTCCTCCTTCTCTGTCTATATATTTCTTCTTCCACTACCTATACCACCATCATAACTACCTCCTCCTTCTCTTCCTCCTCCTACAGTACCGTAATCCACCACTTAAATAATCTCTCTCTCTCTCTCTCTCTCTCTCTCTCTCTCTCTCTCTCTCTCTCTCTCTCTCTCTCTCTCTCTGTCAGATGTCGAAGAATGAAAGATGCTGAGAAATTTATTATGTAGTAGTAGTAGTAGGAGGAGGAGGAGGAGGAGGAGGTGGAGGAGGAGGAGGAGGAGGAGGAGGAGGGAGGAGGAGGTGTAAAGATAGCTTCCAAGTTTTCTATATTTCTCGTGAAGTTAATGAGTTACTTAAAGGGAGAAGAAGAGGAGGAGGAGGAGGAGGAGGAGGAGGACGACAAAGTGCAAAATGAAACTTTTGTGTTTGTTGCCTTTTTATTTTAAGAGAGAGAGAGAGAGAGAGAGAGAGAGAGAGAGAGAGAGAGAGAGAGAGAGAGAGACCTTGAAAACTTTGGTCTTGTGTTTCCTCAGTTTTCTCTCTCTCTCTCTCTCTCTCTCTCTCTCTCTCTCTCTCTCGTATATTTTCTCTTAATCTACTGCTTTTACTACTACTACTACTTTTACTACAACTAGTACCACCACCACTACTAATAATACTACAACTACTACTACTACCACAACTACTACTACTACTACTACTACTACTACTACTACTACTACTACTACTACTACTACTATAGCGTGTTTACTCTAAAGTGGCTCCGGGGTCTGGATCTGTATGGTGTACCAGGGAGTGCATGGTTGTCTAATTTAGTAGTAGTGGTAGTAGTAGTAGTAGTAGTAGTAGTAGTAGTAGTAGTAGTAGTAGTAGTAGTAGTGGGTCCTGGGTGTGTGTGTGTAAGGTGTCCCAGGAAGTACGTGGTGAGTGCGTGGGTGTCACATCTTGAGGAAAACCGTGAGCTGTCTTTGCGATAAGTGCGCTGACCAACACAACACAAGCACTGCTCACAGCGAATCAATGGTCTTACCAAGCCATGTGTTGGGAATCCAGGACACAGCTCACAGTACACAGCCTTTACCACCACCACCACCTCCAACAACACCACCACCACCACTACTAATACTGATACCACCACCACCACCCCACCACCACCACCACTACTACTTCTACTTCTACTTCTACTTCTACTTCTACTACTACTACTACTACTACCACCACCCCTCCACCACCGCCACCACCACCACTACAACTACTACTAATACTAATACTATCACCACCACCACCACCACTACTACTACTACTAATAATAATAATAATACTAATGCCAACACCAGCACCACCACCACCACTAAAACTACTATTGCTACTACTAACACTAATACTACTACCACCATCACCATCACTACTACCACTACTACTACAACTACTACTACTATCACCACCACCACCACCACCACCACCACCAGCCCATAACAACTACAACAATTTCATTCAACTCTTAATTGTAAACTCCTTTTGTTACCTGAGACGAAAGAGAGAGAGAGAGAGAGAGAGAGAGAGAGAGAGAGAGAGAGAGAGAATTTCCTCCACGTGGTTATAAGAAAAACTGTCTTTCCCTTTTCATGTTTTTCACTACAAAATTTCCTCAACACACACACACACACACACACACACACACACACACACACACACACACACACACACACACACACACACAGACACACACACACACACACACACACACACACACACACACACACACACACACACACACACACACACAGACAGACAGACACAGACAGACAGACAGACAGACAGACAGACAGACAGACAGACAGACAGACAGACACACAGACAGACAGACAGGCAGACAGCATCGTTATGTCCAGTATGGCCTTTTCTATCTGTTCTTTCCTTTGTATTCCTCCTCCTTCTCCTCCTCCTCCTCCTCCTCCTCCTCCTCCTCCTCCTCCTCCTCCTCCTCCTCCTCCTCCTCCTCCACGAAGAGCGTGACCACAAACCTCATCCATCGCGGAATCGTGGGAGGAGGAGGAGGAAGAGGAAGAAGAGAAGGAGGAGGAGGAGGAGGAGGAGGAAGAGGATTGCGTGGGAGCAGATGAGGGAGTTTACCTGTCCTCCCTCACCTGAACACTCCCTCCTCCACCTCCTCCTCCTCCTCCTCCTCCTCCTCCTCCTCCTCCTCCTCCTCCTCCTCCTTTTCCTCCAAAATACGTGACTAGACTGACTTAACCTCAGCACTCGCGTGACCTTACGAGGAGGAGGAGGAAGAGGAGGAGGAGGTGGAGGAGGGGGAAGAGTGGGAGGAGGTGGTGATGACTGTGGCGGTTTTGTGGCTGTGTGTGGGTTACGGAGAGAGAGAGAGAGAGAGAGAGAGAGAGAGAGAGAGAGAGAGA
>NC_059261.1:7954043-7956543 GCF_017591435.1 Portunus trituberculatus | reverse complement strand
CCACCACCACTACCACAACCACCACCACCACCCCATCCTCCTCCCCGCCACTCTCCCATCATCATCACCACCACCACACAACAACAACAACAACAACAACAACAACAACCACCACCACCACCACAGCCACCCCGCCGCCACCACCACTGCCACCACCACCACCACCTCATCCACCACCACCACCACCACCACCACAGTCACTGCCCACGCCACCTCCGCGTCCCCCTCTACCTACACCCCCTCCACCTTGTCCTCCGCCCCATCCACCCCGTCGGAGGACAGAGAGAGTCCCCTCCCGTCAGTGGAGGAGGACAGACAGGCCCAGCAGGCGTCAGCAGAGGCGGAGGCAGCAGCAGCGGCGGCAGCAGCGGCAGCAGCAGCAGCAGCGGCCGCCACCTCGCCCCCACCCACACCGCCATCACCACCGCCACAGCCTCCGCCCCCCGCATCGTCATCGCCCCCCGCGGAGGACGCGCCCTACGACAAGAGGGGCACCACCCACCACCACCACCATCACCACCACCCACACCACCACCACCACCACCACCCGCCACGCCCACACGCCGCGGAACAGCCCCAGCAGGCGGAGGCGCAGCAGGATAGCAAAGCCTCTCCGGGACCCAGGGAGGGCGCGCACAGCCCAAGCAGCGATCAGGAGGGCGGTGCGGGCAGCAGGGAGGGCCGGGAGGCGGAGGGCGGCGCGGCAGGCAAGAAGGAGGCCAAGGATGCCCCGGCAAAGGACATTCCTCTGAGACAAGTCCGAGTGCACCTGCAGCAGGTGAAGGACCGCCCCGCCGCCCCTGAGGCCTCGTCTCCACCCCCACCCTCCCCGCCCCAGCCCCAGCCTCACCACACCAGGAGACGGCAGGCCCTGGAGGGCACGCCGCCCCCAGACAGGCAGGACCAGCCAGTGCCCGACAGTACAGGGCAAAGCAGCCCCTCCACCTCCGCGCCGCCCAGCCCCAGGCAGCCCACGCCCCCCAGGGAGGACGCCCGCGCCAGTCCCGCGCCGCACCCCACCACAGACAAGGAGTCCAGCTCCCCGCCGCCGCCGCCGCCGCCTCCGCCTCCTCCGCCACAGTCGCCGCCCGCGTCCACCAAGGACCAGCTGCTGAGGAAATTCAAGTTCCATCTGTCCAAACAGCTCAAGGTACAGCTGTCCCGCCAGCTGCCCCACCACATCGCGCCGCACCACCACCACCACCACCACCACCACTCGCCGCCACACCACCAGCACCAGCAGGAGGAGGCCCGAGACAAGAACAGCAGCGGCAGCAGCACCCCGCCGCCCCAGACCACACCAAGCAGGAGAGTGTCTGGCGCCAACAAGCAGGCGGCAAGAAGGGAACCCGCGCAGCAGAGGAAGAGACGCCAGACGCCCGCCAGGCAGCAGACACAGCAGCAGCAGCAGCAGCAGCAACAGCAGCAGCCACCGACAGGCAGGAGGAAAGCCGCCGCGCCAGCAGACAGGAAGAAAAAGCGGAAGCTAGTGAGGGTCCTGCAGCAGGGCGAGAAGCGACCAGGTAGGTGCCGCCCACGCCCCGCCGCGCCGCCCCCCGACCCGCACCGCCCCGCGACGTCCCCGCCCACTGATGGCATGCCCCACACACTCCACACTCACCCCCTCCCCTTGACACACACACACACACACACACACACACACACACACACACACACACACACACACACCTCATCGTGCCCACGTGTATCCGCTGCAGGAGAGAGAGAGAGAGAGAGAGAGAGAGAGAGAGAGAGAGAGAGAGAGAGAGAGAGAGAGAGAGAGAGAGAGGGAGGAGGAGGAGGGAGGGAGGGAGGGAGGGAGGGAGGGAGAGTGAGTAAGGGAGAGTATCTTATGTAGTATCTTACGTGGGAAAAGAAAAACAGACAGCCAGTCAGACGGACAGACAGACAGACAGACTGACAGATAGACAGACGGACAAACAGCCACACAGACAAAAAGTCAGACAGACAGACAGATAGACAAACAGCCAGACAGATAAACAGCCAGCCAGCCAGACAGACAGACAGACAAACAGCCAGCCAGCCAACCAGCCAGACAGACAGACAGATAAACAGCCAGCCAGCCAGCCAGACAGACAGACAGACAGACAGACAGACAGACAGACAGCTAGACAGACAGACAGAAAGATAGACAAACAGCCAGACAGATAAACAGCCAGACAGACAAACAGCCAGACAAACAGCCAGCCAGCCAGACAGACAGACAAACAGACAGACAAACAACCAGACAAACAGCCAGCCAGCCAGACAGACAGACAGACAGACAAACAGCCAGCCAGCCAGCCAGCCAGACAGACAGACAGACAGACAGACAGACAGACAGACAAACAGCCAGACAAACAGCCAGCCACCCAGACAGACAGACAGACAAACAGCCAGCCAGCCAGCCAGCCAGACAGACAGACAGACAAACAGCCAGACAAACAGCCAGCCAGCCAGCCAGACAGACAGACAGACAGACAGACAAACAGCCAGCTAG
>NC_059261.1:7921543-7924043 GCF_017591435.1 Portunus trituberculatus | reverse complement strand
AGACAAGCACCACATTGAGGAGGAACCCCATCCTACATCCTCCTCCTCCTCCTCCTCGTCGTCGTCATCCTCGTCGTCGTCGTCGTCTTCGTCGTCGTCGTCGTCAGGCAGCGGACCCTCCACGCCTGACCACCGCCCTGTCCGTCGAACCTTCCGTAGTAGTCGTCTGAGGGGCGATAGCGACGCCGTCAGTCTCTCCTCGTCGTCGCCGTCGTCGTCATCGTCGTCGTCGTCCAGCGGGAGCAGCACCCCTGAGCCGGAGCTCCCCACGCGGCCGCCCTCACGCCGCGTCGCCGCCAAAGCCGCCCTCCTCCGCCGCCAGAAGCTCGGGGTCCACGCCCCCACCGGCGGTAAGCGCGGCCCCGCAGCCCACCGCCGCCGCTCCCCCCAAGCCTGGCGCAGCCTCTCGCCCCCGTCTCGTGCCCCCCGCACGCCCCCGCCCACAGCGCGTGGCCGCGGCACCCCGGACAAGAACGCTGCGGGCGGCGAAGACGGCCGTTGCCTCAAGAGGAAGAACGTCAGCCCGACGCGCGCCCCCGGCAAGGCCCACCGCCACGGCCCCCGTGGCGCACAGGCCCCCAGGCAACCCCCGCGTTCTCCCCACTCCCCGGTGAACAGTAACAAGGTCCCGGAGGCCCCGCCCCGCCGCGCCCCCAAGACACCCTCCCCGAAGCCCCCCGAGGCTAAGCCTGCTCCCGACGCGGCGCCCAAGTCCCCCGCTACCCCCTCACCTCCTGAGGCTAAAAGTCCCCCCGCCGCAGACCCCAAGGCCCCCAGCCCCGATGTGAAGGAGCCCCGCAACCCGGACCCCAGGCCAACCCGCACCCCGGACACCAAGGCGCCCCGCATCACAGACGCCAAGGCACCGCGGACTCCCGAGGACAAGCCCTCCCGCACCCCTGACGCCAGGCCATCGCGCACTCCGGAAGCCAGGTCACCCCGCACCCCGGACGCCCGATCGGCCACCCCTGAAGCAAAACCACTCACGCCGCCCCGCGCCAAGTCACCGCCCGCGCGGAACATCAAGGCACCAGCTGACCCAAAGCCCCCCTCACCCTCTGAGGCTAAACTCTCCACTAACCCCCTGGCCAAGCCCTGCCCAGCCCCTGATACCAAGCCCCTTCCATCCCCAGACCCCGAGACCCCAACCCCTGACGCCAAGCCCCCACCCCTTGACACCAAGCCACCTCTCACTGAACCCAGGCCGCCACCCACTGACGCCAAGCCCCCACCTGTCCCTGACACCAAGCCCCCACTTACCCCTGATGCCAAGCCCCCACCTGTCCCTGACACAAAGCCCCCACCTGCCCCTGATACCAAGCCCTCATTCCCAGACCCCAAGGTCCCACTCCCTGACATCAAGCCCCCACCCCTTGATGTAAAACTCTCCCCAGTCCCGGAGTCAAAGCACACAGCCCCTGACACCAAAGCCCCGCTCACTGTCCCTCACAGCAAGCCCCCTGACCCTGCCACTGACCCTGCCCCTGCCCAGGGCCCTGTCCCAGACATCAGGCCCCAGTCGCCTGACATCAAAATCTTGGGTCCTGACACCAAGCCTGCTCCACCCCCTGACGCCCCACACCCTAAGCCCCTCAGCCCCCACGCCAAGCCAGCCTCCCTTGCCAAGCCTCCTACTGCCCCTGACGCCAAGACACACACCAGCACACCAACACCCACCAAGCCCTCCCCGCCTATCCCCGCCACTCCCCCGTCACCCCTCCACACCCAGCCCCCGGCCACCACCGCCACCACCACCACTACCAAGCCCCCTGAACCACCACCAGACTGCAAGTCTCAGCCCAAGGCCCCAGGCCTTCCCATCACCCCCAGGGTCACCCAGTCAGCCCCATCCCCTGAAGCAAAGCTTCCACAGCCCCCCACCACCAGACCCGCCACCCAGGACCCGTCACCACGACCCCCGTGCCCCCCGCCGCTCCCTGCGGACTCCTCTTCAGAGGATCCCGTGGTGGTGTATGAGAAGACCACCAGCGGCCCCCCGCGCTGCTCCCCTCCAGGCCGACGCCACCCTGACCACGTCCCCGCCCGTGCCCCGGTCCCCGCCCCGCCCCCACGCCCGCCGCCCGTTGTCGAGGAGGAAGTGTTGATCGTAGGTGAAGGACGCGCCGCCCATTCACCGCCCAGCAGCAACGTCAGCCTCGCCCCGGGATGTGCCCGGCCCCCGCCTGGCGAGTGCCCACTGCCTAGGGAGGAGGCCCCAGGCACCACCGCCACCCCCGTCCCCCCCAGCAGCAGTAACAGCAGGAGACTCTGCCGCGACGATGTGCTGCTGACCAGGACCGACGGGCCGCTATCCAGGCATGATGCAACCCACGCCCACGCCCACGCCCTAGCCAGGACTGTGCTGAGCCCCGCGCTGACCGTGTGTGTCACCAGCGCCCCGCCGCCCTCCGCCACCGCCGCCGCGCCCCGCCCCTCGTGGGCCAGCGACGGGCCCAAGCTGAACCACAGCAGCGGCGCGGCGCGGAGCCTCAGCCCCGGC
>NC_059261.1:7881543-7919043 GCF_017591435.1 Portunus trituberculatus | reverse complement strand
CTCCTCCTCTTCCTCCTCCTCATCATGATTAATTAAAACGTTACGTGGAATGCAATTGTTTTCATTCTTGCAGTAGTAGTAGTAGTAGTAGTAGTAGTAGTGGTGGTGGTGGTGGTGGTGGTGGTGGTGGTCGTGGTGGTAGTAATAGTAGTAGTAGTGGTGGTGGTTGTATTGGTAGTAGTCGTAGTAGTAGTAGTAGTAGTAGCAGTAGTAATGGTGATGGTAGTAGTAGTAGTAGTAGTAGTAGTAGTAGTATAGTAGTAGTATTGGTTGTTGTGATATTAGCAGTAGGTGTAGTAGAATAGTAGTAGTTGCAGTATTAGTGGCAGTGGTATTAGTAGTTGTGATGGTGGTGGTGGTAGTAGTAGTAGTAGTAGTAGATGTAGTAGTAGTGTTGTTAATTATAGAATGATATTGTGATAAGTACTCTCTCTCTCTCTCTCTCTCTCTCTCTCTCTCTCTCTCTCTCTCTCTCTCTCTCTCTCTCTCTCTCTCTCTGTGAGGCGACTTAAAGTGCTTAAATCGTGCTGTTAAAGATGTGCGCTGCAGAAGGAGGAGGAGGAGGAGTAGGAGGAAAAGTAAGGGGCGCATGTTCCACCCACCATCACCTCCTCCTCCTCCTCCTCCTCCTCCTCCTCCTCCTCCTCCTCCTCCTCCTCCCTGCACTTTTTCTCCAGTGATGGGTGGCGTCTAGTCCTGAAAGAGAGAGAGAGAGAGAGAGAGAGAGAATAAGTGTATGAGCCTTATGATGGCCTTGTGATGGAGAGAGAGAGAGAGAGAGAGAGAGAGAGAGAGAGAGAGAGGTGGGTGGGTGGGAGGGGAGAGTTGGGGAGAGGGGAGAGGTCACTGATCGCGCGTGGGAGGAGCAGACAACCTCCCTCTCTCCCTCTCCCTCTTCCTCTCCCACTCCCTCCCCCTCTCCCTCTCCCTCTCTCCACAACTGTCCTACTTCCGGTCCTTACCTTCTTAATTCCCCTCCTTCCTCTCTCTCTCTCTCTCTCTCTCTCTCTCTCTCTCTCTCTCTCTCTCTCTCTCTCTCTCTCTCTCTCTCTCTCTCTCTCGGATAATCCCTCCTTCCACCTGCTTATTAAAGTACGGAAAGAGAGAGAGAGAGAGAGAGAGAGAATATACTCCATTTTGTGCTAACTTTATAACTTTGTCTTCTCTCTCTCTCTCTCTCTCTCTCTCTCTCTCTCTCTCTCTCTCTCTCTCTCTCTCTCTCTCTCTCTCTCTCTCCCTGTCCTTCTCTCCTTTGGATCTCAGCCAGTACTCGTACTCTCTCTCTCTCTCTCTCTCTCTCTCTCTCTCTCTCTCTCTCTCTCTCTCACACACACACACACACAGAGAGAGAGAGAGAGAGACTATTTGTAATGGGATGGTGTTGGGTAGGGTAAGGATGTGGAATGTTGCCAGATGAATCCTCCTCCTCCTCCTTTCCTTTCCTTCTTTATCATAAGTCTTATTAAGCGTATGGTGGGTGGTGGTTGTTGCATCTTGTGTGGGCGCCTTGTGTACTCTCTCTCTCTCTCTCTCTCTCTCTCTCTCTCTCTCTCTCTCTCTCTCTCTCTCTCTCTCTCTCTCTCTCTGACATTCTTCCATTGTTATTGTTTGTATGTCTGACCTTGTGGTGGTGGTGGTACTACTACTACTACTACTACTACTACTACTACTACTACTACTACTACTGCTGCTGCTGCTGCTGCTGCTGCTGCTGCTGCTGCTGCTGCTGCTGCAACAACAACAACAACAACAACAACAACAACAACAACAACAACTACTACTACTACTACTACTACTACTACTGCTGGTGCTACTACCACCACCACCACCAGTCCAGTTATGAAGGAAACATGAGAGAGAGAGAGAGAGAGAGAGCCTGACCTGTATAACCAGAGCTGCGGTCACCAACCTTCTCTCTCTCTCTCTCTCTCTCTCTCTCTCTCTCTCTCTCTCTCTCTCTCTCTCTCTCTGACATTTGAATCATCTCGAAATTTTTCCCGTATTTTTCCTCCTCCTCCTCCTCCTCCTCCTCCTCCTCCTCCTCCTCCTCCTCCTCCTCCTCCTCTAATTAACTCACAGATATAATATGGTGCAAGTTTACCAGTGAAAGGAGAAGAAAAAATGGAGGAGGAGGAGGAGGAGGAAGAGGAAGAAGAGAAGGAGAAGGAGGAGGAGGTAGTAGAAAATCACACCCACGCATCCTTCGTAACCCTTTCCTCCTCCTCCTCCTCCTCCTCTCTTCATGTTTTCTTTATTTTCATGTTTTTCTTCCTTCACTCATTTTTATGTCCCTCCTCCTCCTCCTCCTCCTCCTTCCTCGTTTTCCTCTTTCTGTTTTCGGTTTTATATTCTCTTCTCCTCCTCCTCCTATTCCTTGTCCTTGTCACTCCTCCTCCTCCTCCTCCTCCTCCTCCTCCTCCTCCTCCTCCTCCTCCTTCTCCTCCTCCATGACGTGGCCCAGTTTCCTCACCCTCATTTCTTCCTTTCCTTCTCTTCCATGTTCCTCCACTGGAAATAATAATAATGATAATAATAATAATAATAATAATAATAATAAAAATAATACGTATCTATTCTATTTTCATCTCATTGTTTACTGTTTACTCTCTCTCTCTCTCTCTCTCTCTCTCTCTCTCTCTCTCTCTCTCTCTCTCTCTCTCTCTCTCTCTCTCTCTCTCTCTCTCTCTCTCCATTTCCCTTCCCCCCTTGTTGAGGAAATGCCTCTCCTCTTCCTCCTCCTACTGGTCTTCTTCCCGTCTCCTCCTCCTCCTCCTCCTCCTCCTCCTCCTCCTCCTCCTCCTCCTCCTCCTCCTCCTCCTCCTCTCTTTCTAATGTTTATATATATACCCCGGGGTCTTGGCAGCGGGCCAGAGGGAGGAGGAGGACGAGGATGAGGAGGAGGAGACCAGGAGGAGGAGGAGGTGGAGATAGGGTTATCGAGGATGGAAGGTGTGTGTATGAGAGAGAGAGAGAGAGAGAGAGAAAAGTAATCATCAACAGGCTACCTTGATAGTTTGGTCTCTCTCTCTCTCTCTCTCTCTCTCTCTCTCTCTCTCTCTCTCTCTCTCTCTCTCTCTCTCTCTCTCTCATGACTAAGCCTTTATTCAAGGGCATTCACATTATTGATGGAAAAAAAAGAACCACAAGAAGAAAAGTAGTAGTAGTAGTAGTAGTAGTTGTGGTGGTGGTGGTGGTGGTAGTAGTAGTGGTTGTGGTGGTGGTGGTGGTAGTAGTAGTAGTAGTAGTAGTAGTAGTAGTAGTAGTAGTGGTGGTAGTAGTGGTAGTGGTAGTAGGTGTAGTAGTAGTAGTAGAAGTAGTGGTAGTAGTAGTAGTGGTGGTGGTAGTAGTAGTAGTAGTTGTAGAATAGTGAATGAATTGAAAATCTTGTTATTGTATTAAATGAACACAATATAATTATCTCTCTCTCTCTCTCTCTCTCTCTCTCTCTCTCTCTCTCTCTCTCTCTCTCTCTCTCTCTCTCTCTCTCTCATCTCTCATATATCTGTGTGTGTGTGTGTCATGTGTCATGTGTGTGTGTGTGTGTGTGTGTGTGTGTGCGCCAGGTATAATCTAATCTACCTGGGAAAATGACTGATAAGAATGGGGGAAAAATAGCAGAAATACCCTTTATGGTTTAAAAATAATGATAAACCTGAAGGTGACGTGCTGAAGTGACACAATATCTTCTGCACGGCGATTAAAGAGAGAAACATTGTACGGCTCATTATCAACTGCCGTACTGCCTGTTTCTCTCTCTCTCTCTCTCTCTCTCTCTCTCTCTCTCTCTCTCTCTCTCTCTCTCTCTCTCTCTGTGCATTTGTCTCGACGTGTGTTGATAAGTAAGGTAGTATATTGATTCACACACACACACACGTTAGCCAGCTC
Source organism: Portunus trituberculatus (assembly GCF_017591435.1). Taxonomy (NCBI): domain Eukaryota; kingdom Metazoa; phylum Arthropoda; class Malacostraca; order Decapoda; family Portunidae; genus Portunus; species Portunus trituberculatus. The sequence continues at coordinate 7,915,158 of NC_059261.1, read as the reverse complement.
AGCAACTAACTATTACTGCTCTCACTATAGTATTTACAATTTTACAAGGCTACCTACCGTGTGTGTGTGTGTGTGTGTGTGTGTGTGTGTGTGTGTGTGCGCGTATGTGTTTGTGCGCGCGCGCGCGTGAATGCATTTATGTCCGTCGAGTGCGGTTGGTGTAGGGTAAAGGAAACGTGTGTGTGTGTGTGTGTGTGTGTGTGTGTGTGTGTGTGTGTGTGTGTGTGCGCGCGTGTATGTGTGTGTGTGTGTGTGTGTGTGTGTGTAGACCTTTGCCGCACAACGGTGTACAGGCGAGGAAAAGTTGTCAGCTCTCACCAGCGACTCCTCTCCCTCCTCTCTCTCTCGCTCTCTCTTTCTCCCTCCTTCCCTTGCTCTCGCCTCTTTCTCTCCCTCTCTTCCTCTCTCTCTCTTTCTCTGTACCTTGACACTTGTTGGCAGAAGAGGAGGAGGAGGAAGAGGATGAAGAGGTGGATAAGGAGTAGGAAGAGGAGGAAATAGATAGGAAGAAGGAGGTTATGAAGGGAAGAAGAGGATGAGAGGTAGGGAGTGAAGGTGGCTGGGAGTGGGGGAGAAGGAGTAATGGGGGGAGGGAGACGGTCGCCGAGAGAACCTGGATATAATGAAGGACTTAGTAAACCTATGCTAAATTCGTGTGTGCGTGCGTGTGTGTGCGTATGTGCGTAAGGGTGTGGCTTAGAAGAACTTAGAACAAGGCTGGGAAGACAGAGGTGGCGGCGGGGCGGTTCTGTGTGTATGTGTGTGTGAGAGAGTGTGTGTGTGTGAGTGTGTGTGTATGTGTGTACGGTTCCCCCCAGTCCCTCCCTGCTTCTCCTCTCCCTGCCTGCCTCCCTCTCTCCTTCTCTCCCTCTCTCCCTCCCCCCGAAGCGGCCGCCAGCTCAGCGCCAACTGCCTCAGCCACCAGTCTAGCATTGGGAACAAGGGAGGAGGGATACGGCGTTGCTCTCTCCTGTCGGTGTGGGTCTCTGTGTGTGTGCCGCTGCTTGTCGTGGATGAGAAATGTGTGCGAGATGTACACGGTGACGATGATGTAAGTGTAGGATGGTTTGTGGCGACGTGGCGCCTTGTAGAAGCTTGAAAGTGAATCAAGGTCAAATCCAACCAACCAGCCAGCCAGCGAGTGAGCGAGCGTCCTGTGGCTGTGTGCGTGTGTGTGTGGGGCTGTGTACGTGTGTGTGTACGTGTGTGTGCGTGTGTAGTGGTGGTAGTGTTGAGGTGGTGGAGGAACGGCGTGTGACCACCACCTCCACCCCCACCAAGGAATAGTGGAGGAGAAAAGGGAGTTTACAGTGGAGATGAGCCCCGTGTTTGTGAGGGAGTGGCGAGTGTCTTTGTTCTCCTCCCTTCCACCGCCACCACCACTCCACCACCACCACCACACCACCACCGCCACCACCACAGGCTCCCCACACGTCAATACTCCACCACACCACCACTACAGCCACCACAACAAGCCTCAAATGTGGTGGGGAGGTGGTGTGGTGAGAGTTGAAGGCGGTGGGGCCCGAGCGTGCGGTGACCACCACCACCACTACTACTACCACCACTACCACCATCTCTATCGATCACCACTACAACTATTGAGTGTTTAGCATGTGCACGGTGCTCTCTCTGTGTGTGTGTGCGCGGCCGTGAGAGGTGATAGTGTGTACGTGTGTGTGTGTGTACGTCTGTGTGCGGACAGATACAAGCTATGTGTGTGCGCGGAGTGGCCGTGGTGGTGTTCATGTGCGTGTGAGCGGGTGTACACGGCACCAGTGACCCGCGGCACACACACACACACACACACACACACACACACACACACACACACACACACACAGTGACACCTGACTTCAGGACACACACACACACACACATGAGTCACACAGTTTTCCCAACACACAACATAGAACCTCGTGTGTGTGTGTGTGTGTGTGTGTGTGTGTCATGGAAGTACCAATTGCAACACTGGTTTGGGTGGTGGTGATGATGGTGGCGGTGGTGGTGGAATGGTCATGATAGTGGGGGTGGTGGTGGTGATGGGGTGACAGGGAACAGTGATAGTAGTAATAGTAGTAGTAATGGTGGTGGTGTAGCAGAGAGAGAGAGAGAGAATGAGTCATGAGTCAGTTCCTACCTTGAGGTAACTCAGGTATGATTCAATAGCAGAAGCAGCAGCAGCAGTAGTAGTAATAGTAGTAGTGACATTTACAAGTTCAGAATTAAGGGATGTTTTTGTCTACTGTGTGTGTGTGTGTGTGTGTGTGGACTTGCTTACATATGCTGTGCGTGTGTAAGTCTTCTCGTGGTTTGGACTTGACATCTAGTACTCTCTCTCTCTCTCTCTCTCTCTCTCTCTCTCTCTCTCTCTCTCTCTCTCTCTCTCTCTCTCTCTCTCCGATTCATCCTTTGTGTGTGTGTGTGTGTGTGTGTATGGAACCTGCCACTTTAGAGAGAGAGAGAGAGAATAAGTTTTTCTCTTCACTATCAACTAATAATGAACATGATAAGTTTTGGGAGGAGGAGGAGGAGGAAAGATGAAAAGAAAGAGATGGATGAGGAGGAGGTCAAGAAGTAGGAAAAGAGGAAGAGGAGGACGAGGAGGACAGGGAGTGGAGGGGAAGGAAGAGGAGGAGGAGAAGGAATGCTTACCGAGAAATTAAGATAAAAAGAATAAAAGAATGAGTGAGACTTTATAGGGAAGAGGAGGAGGAAGAGAGGAAAAAGAGTTTATGGAGGGGTTTTGGGATGGTTGCTTTAATTTCTCTCTCTCTCTCTCTCTCTCTCTCTCTCTCTCTCTCTCTCTCTCTCTCTCTCTCTCTCTCTCTCTCTCTCGTGGTGTTAGAAAAGAAATGTTATGCAATGTGTAATAGTGTGTGTGCGTGTGCGTGCGTGTGTGCGTGCAAGTCCTTCTCATGACCTTCGTTCACCTGTTCCCTCCCTCTCCTCCATCCCAACTCTCTCTCTCTCTCTCTCTCTCTCTCTCTCTCTCTCTCTCTCTCTCTCTCTCTCTCTCTCTCTCTCTCTCTCTCTCTCTCTCTAAGATCCAGCATTATTTAGTTTGTTCTTTATCTCTCTCTCTCTCTCTCTCTCTCTCTCTCTCTCTCTCTCTCTCTCTCTCTCTCTCTCTCTCTCTCTCTCTCTCTCTCTCTCTCTCTCTCTAAGATCCAGCATTATTTAGTTTGTTCTTTATCTCTCTCTCTCTCTCTCTCTCTCTCTCTCTCTCTCTCTCTCTCTCTCTCTCTCTCTCTCTCTCTCTCTCTCTCTCTCTCTCTCTCTCTCTCTCTCTCTCTCTCTCTCTCAGATTCAACATTATTTAGTTTGCTCTCTCTCTCTCTCTCTCTCTCTCTCTCTCTCTCTCTCTCTCTCTCTCTCTCTCTCTCTCTCTCTCTCTCTCTCTCTCTCTCTCTCTCTCTCTCTCTCTCTCTCTCTCTCTCTCTCTCTCTCTCTCTCTCTCTCTCTCTCTCTCTCTCTCCTAGTGCGTCTTGCATTCCTAGTGCGTCTGACGACCTCCTCCTCCTCCTCCTCCTCCTCCTCCTCCTATTAACCGCAAGGGAAAAGGTTTTATATAAAGTATTAAGGGTAAAGTTAAAGCTATTTCTCGATACTTGAGAGAGAGAGAGAGAGAGAGAGACGGGATAACTAAAGACTGCATTATTTTGTGGTTGCCTTATTTTTTTAGTCTCTCTCTCTCTCTCTCTCTCTCTCTCTCTCTCTCTCTCTCTCTCTCTCTCTCTCTCTCTCTCCATAGCAGTGTGCCTCTGTTGCTACGCGCTGGAGGAATCTCTCTCTCTCTCTCTCTCTCTCTCTCTCTCTCTCTCTCTCTCTCTCTCTCTCTCTCTCTCTCTCTCTCTCTCATTGACTTTTGTGAGAGGTCGATAAAGAACTTACACATATGCGTGTGTATCTGCGTGCGTGTGTGCGAGAGAGAGAGAAAGATAATATTGCTGTGAAAAACGTTATTTCATTATTATTATTATTATTATTATTATTATTATTTACTTTCTCATATATTTTTCTTCCAAAACTTCTCTTTCTCCTTGTTTATCACATTTTTCCTCGTTTCATTTCCACGTCGTCATATTTATTTACGTTTTCTCTCTCCTCTCTTCCTTTCCTCATTCACCACCACCACCACCTGTTTGACCTTATGTGGTGTGGTGTGGTCATGTTAGGTCAGGTGACAATTCCCGTTTTCTGTACCAGTTTTAATGTATCTTTCCTTTATTTTAATTTATTAGTGTCATTTATTTATTTGAGGTATATATATTTTTTTTTGGGGGGGTGGTGTATGATATAGTGAAAAGCAGGATGAAAGAATGACGTGATTGGTTGAAATAGTAGATTGGAGTTGAATGCCTTGCTGTGATTGGCTGGACAGGAAGACACTTTGATATATTAGCCAATTTATTGCTTCATTGACCAATTAACCCCTTCAGTACTGGGACACATTTTACCTTGAGTTTTGTGCACGATAAGGCCATTTTATTAACATTAGCAAGGGTCTATGGAGGTCAGAAGGTTAATGGCCACAGTCTTCACTATTTTAATCCCTTCAGTACTGGGATGCATTTTTACCTTTAGTTTTGTGCACAATAAGACCATTTTATTGACATTAGGAAGGGTCTATGGAGGTCAGAAGATTAATGGCTGCAACCCCTTCAGTACTGGGACTCGTGTTTACCTTGAGTTTTGGTTACGATAAGACCGTTTTATATACATTAGGAAAGGTTTATGTAAGTCAGAAGATTAATGGCCGCAGTCTTCACTATTTTAATCCCCACATAAATTTCTGAAGCTGTATAAAATCACCAAATCAAAATAAATATGGAAATGTGAGTTTTAGGTACAATTATATGGCTATTGACATTAGGAAGAGTCTATGGAGGTCGGAAGATTAATGGCCAGAGTCTTCACCTTCTTAATCACCCACATGAGTTTCCGAAGCTGTATAAAATCACCAAATAGTAAGGAATGAATATGCAAATGCGTTATAGTACTGAAGGGGTTAATATGGTGGTGATAGTGGTAGTGGTGGTGGTAGGGGGATCAGATGACCTCACCACACTTATTACCATCACACTAATCCCATCCATAGATATTTTCCCAGATTACAAAGGGATTAAATTAATTCTCTTTATCTTATTGCTACCTTCCTTACCCTTTAAAAATACACCATTGATCATAGCTGGTTAATTAATTCGTAATGGTTCTGGTACACTTCATCTATTTTATCTATTCTTTCTTCTCCCTCTTCTGCATTTTTTTTATTCATTCTTCTATTGCATTTTTCTTTATTCTCTTCATTTATTGCATTTTTTTCATATTCATAGTAACAGTTTAGGAATATTCCATCTATTTTATCCTTGTTTTATTCTTTCTTCTCCCTCTTCTGCTTTTATTTATTCATTCTTCCCCGTCTATTGCATTTTTCTTTATTCTCTTCATTTATTGCATTTTTTTCATATTCCTAGTAATGGTTTAGGAATATTCCAACCACTTTTTCCTTATTTTATCCTTTCTTCTTCCTCATCTCCATTTTATTTATTTATTTATTTATTTTCTATATTTCTATTATCATTCTCTCTATCTTTTATCATCTTCCTCTTCCTGTGTCTATATTTATCCGTTTACCTCTTGTGCACTCCTTGCTTTGTTTATTTATAGTTTTTGTCTTTTTTCCTCTCTCTCTCTCTCTCTCTCTCTCTCTCTCTCTCTCTCTCTCTCTCTCTCTCTCTCTCTCTCTCTCTCTCTCTCTCTGTCTAGTTTTTCATCTCTTTATCAAATTTTTTTTCCTGTCTAAATATTTCACAACCTGTTTATTTAAGTTTTATATTTATTTATTTATTTATTGTCTCCTAGCATATAGTCTTTATCTATTTCCTTCTTTTATTGTGTTTTTGCATCTATTTCCCTTTCATCTCTACAATTTCTATCTCCCTCTTCTACAATTTCTCATTATTTCTGGTTTTATTTCTTATTTCTGCTTTGATTAATGTTCTCTCGTTATGTCTATTTCCTCCTTTTATTGTGTTTAGCATCTATTTCCCTTTCATCTCTACAATTTCTATCTCCCTCCTATAATTTCTTATTTCTGGTTTTATTTCTTATTTCTGCTTTGATTAATGTTCTCTCGTTATGTCTATTTCCTTGTTTTATTGTGTTTTTTTCACCTACACCTTTCCTTTTCATCTCAACAATTTCTATCTCCCTCTCACTTCTACAATTTCTTATTTCTGCTTTATTTCTTATTTCTGCTTTGATTAATGTTCTCGTTATGTCTATTTCCTCCTTTTATTGTTTTTTCATCTATATTTCCCTTTCATCTCTACAGTTTCTATCTCCCTCTTCTACAATATCTTATTTCTGCTTTTATTTTTTATTTCTGCTTTAATTATCTCTTTTGTGTCTATTTCTTTCTTTATTGTGTTGTTTGGTGTGTATATTTGTGCATTTTCCTGTCACTCTCTCTCTCTTTCTCTTTTTTCTTTCTCTTTCTCTATTTAATATACTTTTCTTTTCTTTCCTTATTTATTTATTTTTTTCTTATTTTTCATATGTATATTTTTGCATCTCTCTCTCTCTCTCTCTCTCTCTCTCTCTCTCTCTCTCTCTCTCTCTCTCTCTCTCTCTCTCTCTCTCTCTCTCTCATTTAACATACTTTAATTTCTTCTATTCCTTTCCTTATTTATTTTTTTTATTTTTGTATCTATATTTTTCCTCATCTTTACCATTTATATTTCTTGCTACATCTTCACCATTTCTATTTCTGCATCTATTTCTGCCTCTCATCTTTACAACTTCCCTATTTCTTCATCTTTATTTCTCTCTCCTTTATTGCATATTTTCTTCTCATCCTTACAACTTGTCTATTTCTTCATCTTTATTTCTCTCTCTCCTATCTTGACAACTTCTTTATTTCTGCATCTATATTCTCTCTCTCTCCTTCCATCGTGACAACTTCTCTATTTCTACGTCTATATTTCTCTCTCTCCTTCCATCTTAACTTCTCTATTTCTCTCTCCTTCCATCTTTTACAGCTTCTCTATTTCTGCGTCTATATTTCTCTCTCCTTCCATCTTTTACAACTTCTCTATTTCTGCGTCTATATTTCTCTCTCCTTCCATCTTTTACAACTTCTCTATTTCTGTGTCTATATTTCTCTCTCTCCTTCCATCTTAACTTCTCTATTTCTGCGTCTATATTTCTCTCTCTCCTTCCATCTTTACAACTTCTCTATTTCTCTTTCCTTCTCTCACTCCTTCTTTATTGTATTTCTGCCCTTCATCTTCACAACTTCTTTATTTCTTCTTCCTTCAATTGACATTCCCTTTTCTCAGTTCCCTTCCTTATTGTGTCAGCCTCCCTTCCTCCTCCTCCCTTTCCTGTTGTGTCTAGATCTATATTTATCTAACCTTTCCCTTCCCATCCCTTCCCTTCCCTTCCCTTCCCTTCCCTTCCCTGTTACTCCTTTCCTTTCCCTTCCTTGTTACTCCCTTCTTTTCCCTTCTTTGTTACTCCCTCCATCCCTTCAGTAACTGTATTTATTCTCTCCCCTTCTCTTATTCTCTTCTTTCATTTCCTTGTTCCATTATTGCATTTTTCTTTTTCTCACTTTTAATTTGGTTTTACTTTCTAGTTTTTTGTTTTGTTTTCTTTTTTCTTTTTTGGGGTATTTTTTTGTTTCAATGTGATTTTTCTGTTTTTATCTTAGTCTCTCTCTCTCTCTCTCTCTCTCTCTCTCTCTCTCTCTCTCTCTCTCTCTCTCTCTCTCTCTCTCTCTCTCTCTCTCTCTCTCTCTCTCTCTCTCTCTCTCCCCCATTACATCAACAAACAGCTTCCTTATTTCCTTGCTTCACTCAACACCTTTTGATAACTTTGTCTTAACCCCACTGAACCCATTGTAATCTTTGTTATCTGCCGCTATCTCTTCCCTGTAATCCTCTGGATCCCTTATGAGCATTTTAACATCTTATCTAATACTCTTTGCCAAGCTCTTGATTCTATTTTAGGGGCATTTATCACTGTTTGTTTGTATTTAAGTGTTTGGAATCCGTTTTGTGTGTGTTTTTAAGATTCTAATCCTTGATTTCCTCTGTATTTGAATGTTTTAGTATCTTGTTCTTATCTAATGCCATTTTATAGGCCTTGATTCTATTTAAGGGAGCATTTATCGCTGTTTGTTCGTATTTAAGTGTTTAGAATCTGTTTTGTATGTATTTTTAAGATTCTAACCCTTTATTTCCTCTATATATGAATGTTTTAGCATCTCATTCTTATCTAACACCATTTTGTAGGCCTTGATTCTATTTAAGGGAGGATTAACCACTATTTATTCCTATTTAAGTGTTTGGAAAATTTATTTTGTATCATTTTAAAGATTCTAACCCTTTATTTCCTCTGTTTATGAATGTTTTAGCATCTCGTTCTTATCTAACACCATTTTGTGGGTCTTGATTCTATATAAGGGAGGATTAACCATTATTTATTTCTATTTAAGTGTTTGGAATCTATTTTGTATAATTTTAAAGATTCTAACCCTTTATTCCTCTGCTGCAGGGAGAGGAGAGAGGCGGAGAAGGAAAGAATACACAAGGAAAAGATGGAGCGAAATGAAAAGGAGAGGAGAGAAAGAGAAGAAAGGGAGAGGAGAGAAAAGGAGAGGAGAGAGAGGGAGGAGAAGGAGAGACAGCAGTACCAAGTCGAACAACACTTCAATAAGTCGTTACTCTTTGCCCAGCAGAAGGTAAGCACAACACCACTCTTCCCTACACCACCATCATCACCATCATCATCATCATCATCATCATCTTCTTCTTCTTCTTCTTCTTCTTCTTCTTCTTCTTCTTCTTCTTCTTCTTCTTCTTCTTCTTCTTCAACACCACCACCACCACCTTCATCATCATCTTCATCAACACCACCACCACCACCACCACCACCACCACCACCATCATCATCATCATCATCATCATCATCATTCCCTCTGCAGCATCATATTTTTCCTTTCCATCTTCACCATTCTACTCACCAACACCATCTCTTTTGCCTTTCATCACCAATTTCCCTCTCTACACCATTCCACTCACCACCACCATCACCAATTTCCATAATTTTCACCATTCTTAGTCACCATATCATCCATTTCTACTGTTTTTCACCATTTCCAGTCATCATCACCATTCTGTCTTCAACACCACTTCTTTGTCTTCACCATCACCTGTCACCACCACCATCACCAATTTCCATAGTTTTCACCTTTCTTAGTCACCATATCATTTATTGCTGGTCTGTTTTCACTATTTCCAATCAACATCACCACTCTCTGTCTTCAACACCACCCTTTTTTCTTTAGTTTTCACCATTTCAGTCACCAACACCACCAATTCAGTCTCCAACACCATCTACTTGACTATCATCATCATTCCCTTGGCAACATTACCCATTTTCCTGTCATCACCGTTTTTTGCAACACCACCTCCCTCCAAGTCACTATCTATTTCCCTCGCTACACCATTCTTATCACCACTACTACCTTCACTATTACAGTCACCACCACCATCACCATGTCACCCAGCTCTCTCTCTCTCTCTCTCTCTCTCTCTCTCTCTCTCTCTCTCTCTCTCTCTCTCTCTCTCTCTCTCTCTCTCTCTCTCTCTCTCTCTCTCAGCTGTAAAGTTTTCATCACCAGTTTGTCTAAATATTCATCTCTCTCTCTCTCTCTCTCTCTCTCTCTCTCTCTCTCTCTCTCTCTCTCTCTCTCTCTCTCTCTCTCTCTCTCTCTCTCTCTCTCTCTGTAGTAGGGGTGGGTTGGCGTTGTCTTCCCACTGTGCTCTCTTTAAAGGAGATATTGACTCTTAAAGGGACAAGAATTAACCTCATTTGATTTATTTTCCTCTTCTTTTTTTCCTTTCATTTCTTTTCTTGTATTTATTTATTTATTTATTTTATCATGATTTTCTCTCGTTTCCAGTTTGTGTTGCTCAGTTCTGGTGTGTTTGTTTGTTTTCTTTTGTTTCTTTTGTTTTCTTTCATTTTTACATTTTTTTTATTTGTGGTTTATTTTATTTATTTATTTTATTTATTTTTCTATTTTCTCTAGTCTAATTTCTCTATAGAAGGTTTATACAGAATTAGTCCTTCTGTATTTCAACGCATCACGGCATTTATGAATATCTAATGGGTGTTTTAATGGGTTTTTGTCTAATTTGGTTTACATTCTAATGGGTTTTTGTCTAATGGAGCTTGTCTTTTTCTCTCCTGCATTATTTAAAGCAGTTTACAAGAAGTATTTATGTAGAATTAACCATTTACTTGAATATATTGCAGTGTTTATGAGTTTTTTAATGGGTTTTCAAATATTAGTTTACTTTCTAATGGGTTCTCGTCTAATGGAGCTAGTCTTTTTCTCTCCTTCATTATTTAAAGCAGTTTATGAGAAATATTTATGTAGAGTTAATCATTTACTTCAATATACTGCAGTGTTTATGAGTTTTTTGATGGGTTTTCAAATATTAGTTTACTTTCTAATGGGTTTTTGTCTAATGGAGCTGGTCTTTTGTTTCCTTCATTATTTAAAGCAGTTTACAAGTAGTGTTTATGTAGAATTAACCATTTACTTCAATATAAGGCAGTGTTTATGAATTCTTAATGGGTTTCCTCTTATCTGATTTACTTTCTAATGGGTTTTTGTCTAATGGAGCTTGTCTTTTTCTTTCCTTCATTATTTAAAAACAGTTTACAGGAAATATTTATGTAGAATTAACGTTTTACTCCCAATTTTCACTTTTTAGTTATTAGTTTAGCAAGGTGACGTTTTTATTTAATTAGGCTCAGTTCATTAAATTTTCCCTCCCTCAGTTAATGGTACTATTATCATCTATTTCCTGTTATTTAATTAGGCTCAGTTCATTAAATTTTCCCTCCCTTAGTTAATGGTACTATCGTTTATTTCCTGTTATTTAATTAGGCTCAGTTCATTAAATTTTTCGTCCCTCAGTTAATGGTACTATCGTTTATTTCCTGTTATTTAATTAGGCTTAGTTCATTAAATCCTTAGTTAATTATTTCCTGTTATTTAATTAGGCTCGGTTCATTAAATTTCCTCTCCCTTAGTTAATGGTAATATTGTTGTCTATTTCCTCTCACTTTATTTGGTTCTTGAGTCAATTTGTACTGAAGTTTTTTGCATATTCTGTATTTTTTGGTAAAATTTATTATCATTTTTATTATTTTCTGAGGGGACTTGTAAATGGTGTGTGTGTGTGTGTGTGTGTGTGTGTGTGTGTGTGTGTGTGTGTGTCGTTGCAGAAAAATAAATTATAACTTGTTTGGTTCGTTGGTTCAGGAATTACTTTAAAAATTTTGATCCTTCCTTCCTTTCTTTTTTTCTTTACAGTTCACTCCTTTCGCACAATATTGTCTTATTTTCTTCCTTTCTTCCCTTTCTTCCTTTCCTTCCTTTTTCATTTCCTTCTCTTTTTCTTCCTTCTGTCTAACCATTACCAGTTGAACATTACACTTCCCTTCTCTTCCTCATCCTCTTTCATATCTCTTATTCTCCCTTTTATCTCTCACCCATTCCTCTTCTTTCCCCATTCTCATTCTTCATTCAACCATTCATGCTTCTAACACTCTCTCTCTCTCTCTCTCTCTCTCTCTCTCTCTCTCTCTCTCTCTCTCTCTCTCTCTCTCTCTCTCTCTCTCTCTCTCTCTCTCTCTCTCATATTAAGGAAGATTTTTGGGGATTTAAACCCATTAACGCTGTAATGAAAAATAGTTATCAATATTTTCTCAAGTTATCAGGAAAACATGTGTACTTTTAAAAGGCTGGTTTGGAAATGGCTTGTAGTTTTAGATTAGTATATAGAAATGCCTTGGCTCTCACCACACCTGTTTTCCAAGGCCACAGAAATGATTAGCCCAGTTTTCAAGGCTGTTTATCCTGGTGGTGGTATAGAAATCTTCCTAATCTGTCACTAGAACCATTAAAAACAGCTTAAAGAAACCAGCGTCACTTCAACTAGAGCCTTTAAAAAGTCATCTCAGGGGTGTCTTTCATGTTTATAATAGAGAAATCTTATTAAAGTCATTAGGATCGTAAAAACAGCACTCTAAACCCATGTCTCTTCAACTTTGGAGAATTATTAGAGGTCGTGTGTGATGGTTTAGAATAGAGGGAAGTGGAGAAACCTGGAGGAGGAGGAGGAAAGCTTTGTCAGTGAAGAGAAATATTTTAAGAAGAATAAGAGGAGCAGCTGCAGGAGGAGGAGGAGGAATAGAAGTACTTTGATGAGGAGCAGGAGGAGGAGGCAGAGGAGGAAGAAGAAAGTAGATGGTTAATAATACCTAATAAATAAGGAAATTACATCAGTTTTGTTTAGAATGAAAACAAGGAAGTGAAAGCAAAGGGGAAAGGAAAAAAACCCTATCTTTTTCACACACACACACACACACACACACACACACACACACACACACACACACACACACACACACACACACACACACACACACACCTGTCTCATTCTAAACTTCTCAGGTGTGTGGTGTTGTAAGCAAGTATAGAGAACAAGGAGGAGGAGGAATAACAGATGGTGGTAATCTCACACTGATACACCACCACCACTACCACCATCACCATTACTAGGTACTCTTATTGTTACTTAGAGAGAGAGAGAGGAGAATGTTTTTGTGTATATGTTCAAAAAGAAAGGCAGAAAATTTGAAGGAGGAAGGAAAAAGTGATTGTTTTCTATTTTTGTGAAGGGAGAGGAAGAAAGGTAGAAAGGGAAGAAGAGGTGGAGGTGGAGGAAAAACAGAATGAGGAAGAGGAGGAGGAAGAAAAAGTATATAAAGGGAGGAAGAGGAAGTAGTATTATTTTCACAAGAAGGATGAATAGAAGAGGAGGAGGAGGAGGAGGAAGAAGAATAATAATATAAGAAGAATAAGAAGAAAAGGAAGAAGAGAGTGATGCAATCTAATGAATATGTATAATTGTATAAGATAAAAAAGGAAAAAAAAGATGAGAGGAAAAAAGAGGGAAGGAGAGAGGGATGGTTTGACAAAAGGAGGAGGAGGAAGAGTATTTTAACATGAGGAAAGGAGGGAAATTATTTAAAAAGGAGGAGGAGGAGAAGAGAAGCGATTTAAAGAAGAGGAGGAGGAAGAGGAAAAAATTGAGTATGGAAAGGGGAAGAAGAGAAGTATTTTAAAATGAAGAAGGAGGAAGAAGAAAAGATCTGTGAACCTGAAGAAGATGAAGCATTAAGAAGAGGAGGAGGAGGAGGAAGAAAGAGAGAAGGGCCAGGGTTCAGAGTCACAGCCTATGCATGATTTTATTGTAACATGGAGGAGGAGGAGGGGGAAGATGAAGAAGGAAGAGAAGTAAGAGGAAGGAGAGGGCCAGGATTCGGAGTCACAGCCTATGCATGATTTTATTGTAACATGGAGGAGGAGGAGGAGGAGGAGGAAGAGGAAGAAGAGGGCCAGGGTTCGGAGTCACAGCCTATGTATGGTTCTATTGTAGCATGGAGGAGGAGCCACGGAGAGTGTTGGGGGCACCACCACCACCACCACCTTACCTGCCGACCACCTTGGCCAAACCTATTACCTCAGTGGCCTCAGCAACCACCACCACCACCACAACCACCACAACCACCACCACTATCCCTCCAACCACCATCACAACCCACCACCACATCAACAGCAACAACAACAACAACAACAACAGCAACAACAACAACATGCACCACCACCACCCACCTCTCAACATCAACAACAACAGCAACAACACCACAACCACCACCATCAAAATCACCACCACCATCACAACCATTTACTTCTTATATCTCAGCAACAACAACAACAACAACAACAGTCTCACAATAAATCTTATCAAGTCCCCAGCCATTCCCAGGTATGATTGCCCTCTCTCTCTCTCTCTCTCTCTCTCTCTCTCTCTCTCTCTCTCTCTCTCTCTCTCTCTCTCTCTCTCTCTCTCTCTCTGCTTGTGCTTTCTTTGTTTCGAAAAAAATGTATTATTATTGTTATTTGTCTGCTTGACTTGCTCCCCACCCCAACTCTCTCTCTCTCTCTCTCTCTCTCTCTCTCTCTCTCTCTCTCTCTCTCTCTCTCTCTCTCTCTCTCTCTCTCTCTCTCTCTCTCTCTCTCTCAGTATGCTGTTTTTCCTGTTGCTTTATTTGTTTACTTTTTTTATCTTCCATTTCCTTGCCTCCCCCCCATCTCTGTCCCATCCCCATCAATTAGTAGCTCATACACCCCTACCCTCTATCCCTCAAACCCCCTACCCCCTTTTAATTCACCCCCCCAGTCCTCCATCCCCGATCGTATGACTTGACATTTTACTGCCTCCCATTTGTGTCTGTTTGTCATGTTTTCCTGCAAGCAAACAAGGCTGTGTATAGAGAGGAGTTATTATTATTATTGTTATTATTATTATTATTATTGTTGTTATTGTTATTGTTATTGTTATTATGCATTGTTTAGTTAGTTTTGTTTATTTGTTTACATTTTTTCTTTCCGGCACATGAAAAGTTGAGCCAAAAATAAGCGAAAGAAATGGAAATAAAATCGTGTTTTCTACTACTACTACTACTACTACTACTACTACTACTACTACTACTACTACTACTACTACTACTACTACTTGATGTGTCTCCTACATTTAAAAAGTACCTGGGTTCGATCCTGGCTCAAGGCTTTTTCCTGGTGGGAGAGGTAGCAGTGCTGATACCAAAGATAACGGTGAGAGAGAGAAATTGCCACACACACACACACACACACATACACACACACAAGATAAGGATATGTAGAAATAGTTTTGTGATTAAGTAATGGATGAATAAATGTGTTATCAGGGAAAGTGTGTGTGTGTGTGTGTCATAACAACAGGCTAGACAAATAGAGTCATATATAGCACACATTTCTATAAACACAGGAAGGGACTAAGAGAGAGAGAGAGAGAATATTATATCAGCTTGTTGACAAATTGCTGTAAAAATAGACAAAAACATTTCATAAACAGAGAGAGAGAGAGAAATGTACCAAAAGACTCAAAACATCTTACAATACATCTCTCTCTCTCTCTCTCTCTCTCTCTCTCTCTCTCTCTCTCTCTCTCTCTCTCTCTCTCTCTCTCTCTCTCTCTCTCTTTCTTTCTTTCTTTCTTTCTTTCTTTCACATAACACTTTCTAAATATATACACTCCCACCACACAGCACTTCTCACCTCCTTTTGTGCCAGGGAGTGAGGGAGATGAGGGTGTGTCAGGGTAGCTGGTGACAGATAAGTGTTAAACCTCTACCACTTCTAAACCCCTTCAGTATAGAGACACATTTTTACTACGAGTTTTAGGGTTCGATTAGACCTTTTATTGACATTAGGAATGGTCTATGGAGTTCAGAAGATTAATGGCTACAGTCTTCACTATTTTAGCCCCTTCAATACATACACACATTTTTACTACGAGTTTTGGGGTTCAATTAGACCTTTTATTGACATTAGGAAGGGTCTATGGAGGTCAGAAGATTAATGGCTAGTCTTCACTATTTTAGCCCCTTCAATACATACACACATTTTTACTACAAGTTTTGGGGTTCGATTAGACCTTTTATTGACATAAGGAAGGGTCTATGGAGGTCAGAAGAACAATGGCTACAGTCTTCACTATTTTAGCCCCTTCAGTACAGACACATTTTTACTACGAGTTTTGGGTGCAATTAGACCATTTTATTGACATTAGGAAGGGTCTATGAAGGTCAGAAGATCAATGGCCAGAGTCTTCACTGTTTTAATGCCCCACATAAGTTTCTGAAGCTGTATAAAATCACCAAATAGTAACCAGAATGAATATGGAAATGTGTCATGGTACCAAAAGGGTTAACGTTATAATATTTAGATGGAAGTAATAAAAAAGTGATTATTCTTCCTTTGCTTAACTACAGGTGTGGGAATTGAGTTATTTGGAAGTTATAGATGGTTATGAGGAATGTTTAAGTAGTAGGAGGTTAAAAAGAGTAGTTTATTCAGGTTTATAAGGGAAAAAAATGATTACTTTTCCTCTTTGCTTAGCTACAGATGTGGTTTTTTAAAGTTGTAGATGGTTATGAGGAATGTTTAATTAGTAGGAGATTAAAAGGAGTAGTTTATTCAAGTTTATAATGAAGACTGATTATTTTTCCTCTTTGCATAGCTACAGATGTGGGAATTGAGTTATTTGAAAGTTATAGATGTATATGAGGAATATTTAATTAGTAGGAAATTAAAAAGACTATAGTTTATTGAAGTTCATAATGGGAAAAGTTGTTTATTCACTTTTTTATGGACATTATGACAAACATAGTGATTTATTGAGCTAGTGATGAAGGAACAGTGGCAATATTCACTCCTTGTTTATAGAGAAGGATTAAATACAAGTCTTAACATCATTGAAGTTTTAAAAAAGTAATTCAAGTTGCCGTATTTTCTTACCGACTAAAACAACGTAGTAAATTGTTTAGTGGGAATAATACTGCACTCTAATATAAGGAAGAATTAATTGTGCACAGCTGTTTTTCTTCTATTTTATTTGTTAGAGTTTGAATTATTACTATTACTACTACTACTACTATTACTATTACTATTACTATTGCTGGTGGTGTTTGCTTTGCTTACTTGCGGGATGTGATGTTTGCTCCTGTTTTGCCCCCTTGCGTTAGTCCCAGACAGATGACATTAGTGTGGTGTTGTGCTGCGGCAGGGCTGTGGTGGTGTGGTGCCGCTCTAGTGGTGGTGGCTGCTGGCATCTTGTTTACCTGTTTGTTTGTTTTTTTTTCTCTCCATTGCTGTTTTGTGTACTGTGTGTGTGTGTGTGTGTGTGTGTGTGTGTGTGTGTGTGTGTGTGTGTGTGTGTGTGTGTGTGTGTGTGTGTGTGTATGCATGGAGCATAGGGGATGGGGGGGTGTGAAAACCTAGAAGGGTAGTCTCTCTCTCTCTCTCTCTCTCTCTCTCTCTCTCTCTCTCTCTCTCTCTCTCTCTCTCTCTCTCTCTCTCTCTGTATGTCTGTGTGTCTGTGTGTGTGTGTGTGTGTGTGTGTGTGTGTGTTGTGGTTGGTGGTTGGTGGTGCTTTCGGTGTTCTGTGGTGGTGTTGTTGTGCTTGAGGCTGTTGGCTGGTGGGTGTTGGGTCGTGGTGTGTGGCCCGTTGGCCATGGCGAGAGTGGTGCCTGATGGGTTGTGCTCTGTTTTACAGAAGGTGGGTGGTGGATGGAGCCAGCTGAGCGGCCTGAAGGAGCGCCTCGACCCCCTGGATGAGAGGCAGATGCTGGAGGAACGGCAGCGGCAGGAGGAGGCTGCCGCTGTGCGCCGTGCACAGGAGCCAGAGAAGATGGTGCACGAGAGCATCTACAGGTTATTTCGTGACACTGAACGCCGAGAGCCGCCCGTCAAGAGCCGCTACCCCCCGCCGGCACACTCCAGCAAGCCACCACAGCCGCCGCCGGACAAGCCAGTGGCGGCCGCACCGCTGCCCAAGCTGGCTGAGCCAAGCTTCAGCCTGATGGGCTACATGCCGAATTACCTCAAGGAGCCGCCACCGCCCCAGGCCGCCAAGCTGCACGACCGCAGCCCCTACAGCAGCGGAGGCGGCAGTGGCGGCAGCTACCATGACCACCGGGAGAAGGCGTCCGTCATCATCCAGCCAGAAGCCAAGTATGACAAGGGGCCGCCACCCGCCATGGCCCTCAGCCCCAAGCACCGGCCTCCGGAGCGCACCAGTCCCTTCCCCCCCTCCTCAGCGTACAAACCCCATGACCCCTCCCCTGCCCTCTCCTCCGTGCCCCACACGGCCTCCTCCGCTGCCACGCTGCACCGCAGTGTGCCCGGCCACCACCCACCCTCCATGCCTCATGGGGTAGAGCTGGCCAAAGCACGCCCACCGTCCTCACCCCACCCAGCCTCCGTGCCCGGCCACCCCGACCGCTATTACACAAGCAGCCGGCAAACCCCCACCACCTACACCTCCAGCCTGATCACGGCCGGCCTGGTGCCCAACCCCATCCATGTGTCCGTGGCCGCCAAGGCCAAGGTGGGCTCCCCGCCACCCCAGATGTACGGCAAGCCAGGCATCACCACGGGCACTCCAGTGTGCCGCCCAGACACGCGCCCTGCCCAGCCCGTGCCCCTCACCAGCAAGGCCCCGACGCCTGGCCCACCTCCGGCTCACTCCGGCCGGCCTGCCCACCCCCACGCTGAGAGCCGGCCACCGCCAATGCCACCACATGAACAGCGGCCATATGACGCCCGCATCTACCCCCCGCCAGCCCCCTCACCCCACCACAAGCACGTGGTGGCCCCAGGGCCGCCAGCTGCCCGCCTGCCTCCCACCACCTCACCCCACCTGCCAGCCCACCCCTCCTTGGCTCCTCAACCCACCCAAACACAACCGCTGGACCTCAACACGCGGGAGGATGCTGCCTCGCCGGCTAAGCGCCGCACCGCCACGCCCTCGCCACAGGACACCAAGAAGGCTCGTTATGACCCCAGCGTGGCGCCGCCCAGCCAGCCACCACTGCTGTCCCGGGTGTCGGAGCCCAGCCCCCTGTACCCTGCCGCTGCCACCACCATCACCACTGTCGAGAATCCCGTGGCCCTGGCTGACAGCTTGCCCCGCGTGGGCAGCCCTGTGTCCCGTCCACCCAGCCGGCCGCCTGCCGTGGGCACCCCCACCGCCACAACGCCACAGCCGCCACGCACCGAGAATTCCTCCCCGCCAGGTGGCCGTGGCTCTGCCGAGCCTGAGAAGAGTGTGAGCCCCGGGCCGGTGGGCGGCTACGTCCACAAGCTCAAGAAGGCGTGGCTGCAGCGGCACGAGAACACTGCCGAACCCTCGGCCGTGCCACCCTCCTCGGGGACCAGCCTGGCTGCCAGGGTGACCACGCCGCCCCCCACCACGCCATCCTCCAGCCCGCCTGCCAAGGCCTCCCCTGCTGCTGCTGCCTCTGTCAAGATGGACGCCAATAAGCCTGGCCAACGCAAACCCAAGCCGCCCAACAACATCCCCAACGGCCACAGCCAGGAGGCTGCCGCCGGGGGCCGGGAGGAGTCCACCTCCAGTGACTCAGAAGGTGGGGCAGCGCTGGGCCCGGCCGGCATGCGTAACAAACGGGGCAAGGCCAAGCGCAAGATAAAGAAGATCAAGCGTGGTAGTGGTAGCGGGGGCGGTGGCAGCGACACCAACAGCGACAGTGACAAGGACAGTGACGGCAGTGAGACGGCAGCCACCAAGGGTGGTGGCCGCCTGGCCTCCAAGCCAGACGTGGAGCCCAAGAAGCGCGGCCGCAAGCCCAAGACCAAGCAGGAGAAGGAGCGTGAGGACAGCGGACCCAAGGCCAAGAAGATCAGAGAGGACGCCCCTCCGGGGGACCCCCTGCAAAAGCCCCCCGTGGCTCAGCTCAAAAAGACCGGTGAGAGTTTCCTGCAGGATGGCTCCTGCTATGAGGTGGCCCCCAAGCTGCCCAAGTGCCGTGAGTGTCGCTGGACGCCGCACCAGCGCAACAAGAAGATGCCCAACATTTTCTGCCGCTTCTATGCCTTCCGCCGTCTCCGCTACACCAAGAATGGACAGCTGGCCGTGGCGGGGTTCTCTGACCCCATCAAGGATGCTTTCGGGGACGACCTCAAGCTGTGGCTGCCAGACGTGGACAACACGCCGTCGGATCTGGATGTGGACATCAGCAAGTTTCTCCTGACGCACGTTGGGGACCAGTTCTGTGACCTAGTGGAGCAGGAGAAGGAGGCCATGGCGCTGCACATGGGTGACGGTGAGTGTCTTCCCTCCAGTCCAGCCACTTGTACCTTCATTGATGGACAGATCAGTATAAGGTAGGAAAAACAACAACAAAACAATTTATATTACTCTTGATGTAGAAGGCACAACAAAATTTAGATTTCTCATCAGTGCATCCCTGAAATGTCAGGTTCTACTTGCACCATTAACAGACACCATTAATGCACACACTGCCACCTCGAAGAATTTGTATTTTTAGCTCCTCTGACTAGAAATTAATAAAAAAAAGGCACTCACCCTCCTGCTTTTTGTGCTTTTCTTGCTCTTTTGTTGGCCTTGACCAGCAAGCTACACAAAACAAGACACTCCTCCACTCACCACACTGACCACCCTGTCCTTTGCCCACAGACTCAGTGGTGGCATGGAAGCGTGTGGTGCAGGGCGTGCGGGAGATGTGCGACGTGTGCGAGACGACCCTGTTCAACATCCACTGGGCATGCAGCAAGTGTGGGTTCGTGGTGTGTATCGACTGCTACAAGGGACGCAAGAACGGGACAGTGAAGGTCTGGGACGAGGGCGGCAAGGATCGTGACGAGTACTCGTGGCTGCTGTGTGCCTCCCGCCTCCCCCACGAGCAGGACAAACTCATGCTCACTCAGATCATCTCTGGCAATGCTCTCCTGGACTTGGGGAGGAAGGTGCATCTTGGGAGGCACCAGTGGAGCATCCCGCAGTACTGTGAGTGTCCCGAGGCCAAGCGGTACAAGGACCAGGTGCCGGAGGATGACAAGAAGAAGGTGAATGGGGTGAACAAGGAGCTGCTCAAGACTTTCAAGAAGGAACCCAAGGTGGAGTTAGTCAATGGTGCTGTCAAGGCGGAGAAAGTCAACGGCAAGGAGGAGGAGGAAATGTCCAACTCTCCACTTAACTTCTTTGCTGATGTGGCGCTGTCCAATGACAAGAGGGAGAGTGAGGTAAGGCTGGGAGAGGGAGAGGGACTCATCATGTTTGTGAATTGTGGAAGATTTTTAAAGATGAAATTGGATGTTGATTTCAAAGCTATTGATTGATTTTGCTTGCTGTATTATTTCTCCTCTCATCCTTCATCTTTCCATGTTATTCTCTCTCTCTCTCTCTCTCTCTCTCTCTCTCTCTCTCTCTCTCTCTCTCTCTCTCTCTCTCTCTCTCTCTCTCTCTCTCTCTCTCTCTCTCTCTCTCTCTCTCTCTCTTTCTCTGATATTGGATGTTGATTTCAAAGCTATTGATTGAATTTGCTTGCTGTATTATTTCTCCTCTCATCCTTCATCTTCCATATTATTCTCTCTCTCTCTCTCTCTCTCTCTCTCTCTCTCTCTCTCTCTCTCTCTCTCTCTCTCTCTCTCTCTCTCTCTCTCTCTCTCTCTCTCTCTCTCTCTCTCTCTCTGTCTGTCTGTCTGTCTGTCTGTCTTTCTTGCTGCCTGCCTGCCTGCCTGCCTGCCTCATGGTGCTCCTCCCTCCACAGAGTTCAGACTCGGACTCAGACTCAGACTCTGATGAGAAGGAGGGCAACTTTTCCACACTGCGGAAGCTCCTCATTCAGCCCAACGGCAACACCAAGGAGGAGCCGGCCAATGCGGCGGCAGCGGCGGCAGCAGCAGCAGGTGCTCGGCCAGCCAAGGAAAGCAGCAAAAAGCGGCCCAAGCTGGACACAGTAGATGAAGTGATCTCATCCGTGATCGACCACAGCTCAGACAAGGACGATTCCAAGGACAACAATCAAGTCGTGCTCAAACACTTCATCAGAAAGTAAGTGATGCCGCCTCACCTCACCTCACCTCACCTCCCTCCCTCCTTCCCTCCCTGTGGTGGTGCAGTGTGGTGTGGCCTTGCACTGCACTCACACAACACACATTTGATAGTAACAAATCTTATGAATCTGATGTTATGTACATAATTGGATTTCTGGAATTTCATTAATAAGTAGATTGATTATATCAGTGTGTGTCACAGACCAAAAAACAAAAGAAATCCTTTGCCTGGCCTTGTCTGCCACCACTTGGCCCAAAGTCTGACAGCCACTCCTCCCTGCCAGGTACAATTATGGCCCGCGTGGCCGCGACCCGCTGCCTATCCGCATCATGACCAAGACAGAAAGCAGCCTGCTGTACCCCGGCGTGGCCCACTCATGGCTGTGTGACGGCAAGCTGCTGCGGCTGCTGGAGCCGCTGGCCCCGGGCAACACGCCGCTCTTCCAGGACATGTGGAAACGTGGCCAGCCTGTCATTGTGTCTGGCGTCGGCCAGAAGCTCAATGCCGACCTGTGGACGCCGCAGTCGTTCTCAAAGGACTACGGGGACATCAAGAACGACCTCATCAACTGCCTCACGGGGAACATCGTGCCCAACCAGCCCATGCGCAAGTTCTGGGACGGTTTCGAGAACTACGGCAAGCGGCTCAAGGATGAGAAGGGGCAGCCCATGGTGCTCAAGCTGAAGGACTGGCCACCCGGGGATGACTTCGCCGAGATGCTGCCGTCCAGGTTTGAAGACCTGATGAACGTCCTGCCCATGGGCGAGTACACGCGGCGTAACGGCCGCCTCAACCTGGCCGGCCGCCTGCCGGAGTGCTTCGTGCGGCCTGACCTCGGACCAAAGATGTACATCGCTTACGGCTCTGCCATCCACCCCAACCGAGCCTCCACCAACCTCCACTTGGACATCTCGGACGCCGTCAACGTGATGTGCTATGTGGGCGTGCCCAAGGATGCCGACTACCAGGAGCATGTCAAGGGTAAGTCAGGGACACCTTGGGAGGGAGGCTGGGGGAGGGGAGTACTAAAGGCTGAGGAGGGGAAGATGATAACTTGAGGAAAGTTAAGGAGTATGAGTTGAGAATTCACTGCTAGAGAAGGAGGATCAGGAGTCATTGTTGTTGTACAAGTAGTGTGTCATTGTCAGTGTTGTTTCCGCGCTGCACTAGCACTCACTGTCCCATCACATTACAGAGGTGTTCAAGGCCATAGATGAGGCGGGGTGTGACATCTTGACTCGGCGCCGCGTGAGAGAGAAGGAGGAGGTGCCGGGAGCTCTGTGGCACATCTACCACGCCCGGGACTCTGACAAGATAAGAGATTTGCTCAACAAGGTGGCCATTGAACGTGGGGACAAGCTGGAGCCACACCACGACCCCATCCATGACCAGGCCTGGTACCTGGACGGCCCTCTGAGGGAACGCCTGTACAAGGAGTATGGCGTGGAGGGATACGCCATCATCCAGTGTCTGGGCGATGCCGTCTTCATTCCCGCCGGCGCGCCTCACCAGGTTAGTGCACCAGGCTGACACTGTCCAGTCACTCACTCACCACAGCCTCATACAAATCTTTCCCTGTCCTTTTCTCTGCTTCCCTGGACTGCTAGATGTACAAACAGCATCAGTACAACCATGAGACACCACCACCACACTAACCTGACATGTCTTGGCTGTCTCTATTCCTCCAAAGACAGCCACAGCCATGACGCCAGCACAGCATCCTCTAACTACCCCCTTGCCTCCCCCGCAGGTGCGCAACCTCCACAACTGTGTCAAGGTTGCCGAGGACTTTGTGTCGCCGGAGAACGTGTCGTACTGCTTCCACCTGACGCAGGAGTTCCGGCACCTGAGCGACACCCACACTAACCACGAGGACAAACTCCAGATCAAGAACATCATCTACCATGCCATGAAGGACTCCATGGCGTGCCTCCTGTCCATCAGCAAAGAGGCTCAAGTGAAGGAGGAGGAGAGTGACACCCCCTCGCCGCCTGCCGCCACCACAGACAAGAAAGTGAGCGAAACAGACTCATGAAAGTGACTTGAGTGACTAGTGAGTGCGGTCGAGGCGGCGGCAGCGGCTGTTGTGTCGTGCACTGCGTTCGCTGAATTTTTTTACAGTGTTGTTCATATTTTTTTCTAACTTAATTCCAAGTCCTCCACACGGTCCGGTTGTGGAGAGAGTGATCGAGTGAGAAGTGAGACAGACAGACAGACAGACATATGTAAGCATTAGTGGCGGTGCCGGCGGCGGCCGGCCCGCCACGCCCACCCCGTGTTCCACCCAGCGACACTCGCCAGTGATGCCGCTCTGCTCATGAACGCTCCTGTTCTGAAACTGAAAAGAAATGTTTCCTAATTTCAAGTGCAAATAAACTATTCCACTTTGAATTGTAAGAGACAGAGACAGTGAGTGGTGTCAGAATTGTAAGTGAACATTGTGTACACACACATCAACACATCACACACATTAAACAAGAGTCCATTACCTACATTTTTGATGTTTATTAACAAAGACAGATAAGTTAAGTAGAAGACTACGTACGTACGATGGCGGTGTTATAATTTATTAATCCTATACGATGTACTAATCACAGTGGACCTAACTCTTAAGAAGATTAATATCTGTATCTATGGTGTACTTAAAACATGCCAGCGATGCAACAGACTGCAGCCAACCGCAGCCACAAAGCCGCGCCGCGCCAGCCCAGCCAGCCACGGCAATGCCAGCAGCGGCAGTGGCGTCTTGGCGGTGACGCCCAGCTGCTGTTGGGTGTTCCTGGCGGCGGTGGCGGTGCGGCACCAGGTGGCAATGTAAGGAGGAGAGAGAAGAGAGAGAAACCACTGCCTATTTCAAAGCTCTCCCTTCCAAGCTATTTCTTTGATGAATAAACTCGTGTTGTCTCTAGCAATCTCTGTATTGTCTTGCACACAAACACACGTACGAATTTTACAAGTAAGGCTGGCCTGGGCCTGCCCTCGGGCGGGGCGCAGCAGCCATGGCCCGGGTCAGCGGAGGGCGTGAGGGGGGGACGACCCAGCCCACCACAACGACCCTCAGCTCCCCGACCCTCCCTCCCCTCCCTCTCTGGGCCACACGCAGCCATGTCATTATTTTTGTTCATTTTGTACATTGATCTCATTGTTGGTGTAAATGTGCGTAGTGTTGAGGGATGGATGTTAACTGGTAGGATGACGGCGGCGCGGCGGCAGCGTCTCGCCTCGCCCCGCGTCGTCGTGTTGTTATCCTCGTTTTACCACGGCAAAAACTAAAAAATAATGTGTTGACAATTAAAGGAGGAAAGACAGAAAATAATTTTTTAGAAGGGAATTGAAATTGTCGGATGAACACAAGTGATACGTATGAAAAATAAATAAGTAAGGGCATCTTGTTGCCGCTGACTGACTCCTTTGTATTTAAAAAAAACGACTGCAAAAAAAAAAAAAAACTTGAAAGGTAATTTATTTGCTTGTAAAATGTCGGGCGGATATAGAGGTGTACATTGTGTAGGCTTGTAGAGAGACCCAGAGCCTCGCCCACACGGCGCCGCAGGCACAGTGCGGCAAGTGACTACGTTTTTGTACTGTCGATATGTAAAACACCACAATTTGAATAGTAAAAATGACGCCATAATCTGTTTTCATTATCCAGAGGCAAGTAGCTGTAAGGATGAGGAAAGGCAGCCACCCCCACCAGTGTGTGTGTGTGTGTGTGTCCCTGGCCACTGGTGCCATCACTGCTACACCAGGCCAACTGTGAGTGTGCTGCAGCCAGTGGACACGTGGGGCCCTGGCCAAGGTTATCTTTTAAGTTTTTTTGGACATCATCAACTTTCCTCTCAAGCTAACTGATGTCTTGGGGGCACAATTTTCACAACTTTCCTTTCTATATTTGATATCTTACTGGACTTCAACTTTCCTTCCTATTTCCCTGTGTCCAATTCTAAAAAAAAAAAGTATGTAATTGGAAGATGGCCATGAGGGAATCTTCCATTTGTTTGTGTGTCTGCATGACCTAATTCATTCTCTCATCTCTTGTGCACACTTTATTGCTGGCAATAACGGACATCATAGCACACGAAGGGGTCACAACTGTAGCTGCACATCCTGCACATCGAGTATTTAATTTGTCACTAGAACTATGAAGATCATTGAACTCCTAGTAGAACACATTGAAAATTGCAGTGCAGGGTAGAAGTGTCTCCGAGTATGGTCTTAATATCTGAACAAAACAAGGAACTGAAATGAAATCAATGAAAATAACACCATCATGAAAACAAATTAAGTTTAAGCCTTACCGTGACCTCTGTGAGATAGGTTGGCTCATGTGGTGATAAAGCTCTGAAATACATAATCCTTACTTCACTACAGGAGAAAAGCATTAAAATATTGTGCTTGAGGTGTTAGTAATATACTGTACTACATGTTATTTTACATTACAACCCAGTACATTGCCATACACCATTATAAGTAGAATAATAAGTATTTCACAGCAACGGTAAGTAAATTCTTGATACATACCTGTACTACTGAATTAGTATACATATCAAATATAGTTTTACAATACAGTGCATCTATGCCCCAATATTGATTATAACAATACTTTACATTTTATTTGCAACTTTTAAGAAAATGCAACATAAGTGCTCATAAATATTGAATCTATATAGGCCTATGCTTATAACCAGTGCTGGACTAATATATAATCACCAGGGTCAGCAGGAACTAGCCAGCCGCCATTGCACCAACACTCCTTTGAGAACAGCGATGGAAAGCTGAAAATCTCCCATACGTCACGGAACACTGTGTCGGTGAGGATCAGAATGCACTCGCAATGCTCTTGGCTCACCTTGCTGGATGGATCAACACCAAAGCTTTCCCCCACAACACAGTAAGGAACAACACAAGATTATAAAACAAGGGCATTGAGTGTGGACAAAAAATTCAGTTCTATAGTGGTGAGTGAATGGAATGGACTTGGTAATGAGTATGTTAGTGGTGAGTCATGAGGGACATGAGGGAGCTTTCCAAAGAGTAGACAAGGTTATGGGGACTGCCACTTGTAGACCTGATGGCTTCTTGCAGCTTCCCTTTGTGTTGTGTTCAGTTGATCCATCCAGAGACTTCAACCAAACTTAATCCATTGCAACCGCCTGACTGGCAATGAATAGTGTCACAATGAGGTAATTTGACAGCACACACTAGAGGCACCAAGATCTGAACCACTTGATCACTCTCTTATTGCACTCAGTCGTGTCTTTCGAGATTATATTTATAGTTACAATACATTTCATTAAGCTTAAGCACGATTAAACTCACAAGCAATACAAGTTTTTTTTTTAACTAACGTGCTCTTTTGCTGTGAGATCTGCCTTCCAAAAACTTTAATCTTGCATCTCAACATTCTATGAAGGTTGAAGACGTCACAGCAGTCTTGAAGAATGACAAACAAGCATCTCATTTCATTCCTTTGCCAGTGGTGCCTCTCAAACACTAACCTCATTTCATTCCTTTGCCAGTGGTACCTCTCAAACACTAACCTCATTTCATTCCTTTGATAGACACAAACTACAATGGCTTAGAACACCAGCACAGCCATACCAGTTGCCAAATAAACCTCACATAATCCAATGAAAGACAACAACAATACCATCACCCCAGATTAGACCTTTGAAAGAACCCCACTCAGACCAAGACACAGAAGGCGTTTACTGCTGTCACTGCCTTGGTCTGAGTGGCTCCTAATGTAGAGACTCTCACAACACACAGAGCACCTTATGATTCCCTTAAATCTACAGTACATCTCCATAACAGAGAGCCAAGGGTGTGTTCAGAGACTAAGTGGTACAGGACACATAACAAAGGATGATGTAGGCAAATTTTTCAGTGTCAGTAATAAGGATAGAGCAAGGACTATCTGAATGGCTTACAAATATTGCAGTTTGTCCTTATTGAGTGCAAGAATTTTCAAAGGCCACAGAGATGACTATAGCCAGATTCTTAAGACGATTTCTCCCGTTAATAATGCAGAAATCATGTTAATTTTCCACTAGATCCCTGAAAAACACCCTTAAAAACCTGCGTCACTTCAATTACAGCCTTTGGAAAGTAGTGAGGGAGTGGAGTAGAAGTGTTTCAAAATGTCTTATTAACTTATCTGCAACTCGCTGTTCATTCCTTTGTCATATTGTGTGTTTTGCAGTGAATTTCTACATATCAGTGGTGGGAGGCAGAGCTACATACTGGTGCTCAGCTACAGAATACAGTGCTTGTTTAGACAGAGAGATGGACACAGGTTAACCTCTTCAGTACCATGACGCATTTCCATATTCATTCTGGTGACTATTTGGTGATTTTACACAGCTTCAGAAACTTGTGTGGGGATTAACATGATGAAGACTGTGGCTATTAATTTTTCTGACCTTCATAGACCCTTCCTAATATCAATAAAATAGTTTAATCATACACAAATCTCAAGGTAAAAATGTGTCCCAGTACTGAAGGAGTTAATATATGTAAGTAGAGAAATGTAGGAATGTCAAAAAGAGACAGAGACAGACAGAGAAAGAGTTAACAGGCTAATGTATATAGATGATAGAGTGTAGGAATGCTAGACAGAGAAAACAGAGACAGACAGACAGACACAGAAATAGACAGTTAAGAGGACAGTTTTCCCTACACATATTGCCTAACCTCACAGAAAGAGACAAATATATAGAGAGAGATAGTAAGATGTAGGGAGGCAAGGAGAGAGAGAGAGAGAGAGAGAGAGAGAGAGAGAGAGAGAGAGAGAGAGAGAGAGAGAGAGAGAGAGAGAGAGAGAGAGAGAGAGAGAGAGAGAATGATAGTATGCAAGAATATTAGAGAGAGATGGACAGAAATAGAGTTTTTCCTAATTATCTTGTCTAATCTCACAAAAGAGAGAGAGAGAGAGAGAGAGAGAGAGAGAGAGAGAGAGAGAGAGAGAGAGAGAGAGAGAGAGAGAGAGAGTTAATACTACAATCTTCCTTACTTGCCCTGCCTAATCTCACTGTAAGCCACGTGTCTGTCTCGAATCAGCCACACACTGTCAATCACTTCGCCGCCCTGCAAAGGAAGAGAGAAATTGTCACCACTACTACCACCACCACTACTACCACCACTACCACTATCACCACCACTCTTCAAAATGTATAGTTGAATTGTGTGTGTGAATATTTAGTGTATTTTTTTTTATGAATTTAGTTTTGTTATGAAATGAGGTCCATATTTACTACTACTACTATTTCTATCAATATTACTATTACTACTACCACCATTACTACTATTCCTTAAACTACTACTACAACAACTAAAACTATCTCAATCATCACCAAACACATCACATACCAAACCAAACACACACACACACACACATACACACATCCCTAAACTAACCTAACCAAACACACAGAAACACACACACACACACACACACACCTAAACTAACCTAACCTAACCCACCCCACCCCTCACCTTATCATCCGACACCTGCTCCCAGTAAACGTGAGTCTTGTTGAAGGCAGTGAGGCGAGTGTAGCCGTAGTCAATGGACCGGACAGCTGACCAGTACGGCTGCTCTGGCATAAAGTGGTCGTGGATTTCCGAGCAGCCAGCCGACCCAGTGGTGAAGTGCACAGGACCGCTGGTGGTGGAATGAAGGGGAAATAGTAAAGTGATGTGGATTTTTTTAATGGTGTTTTTGTGGTTCTAGTGACAGGATAATATGATTTTTAAGGGTGTTTTTGTGATTCTAGTGACAGAATTCATGTTTTTTTTTTATTTCTAACAGGAAAAATATGTAATACAGATTTTTAAGGGTGTTTTTATGGTTCTAGTGGCAGAATTCATACGTTTTTTGTAATTTTAATAGGAGAAATAAACATTACAGATTTTTAAGGGTATTTTTGTGATTCTAGTGGAAGATTAATATGATTTTTATATTTTTAACAGGAGACAAACTACAGAGAGCTTGGTTATTCATCTTACTAGCCTTTGGAAAACAGTCAGAGAGAGAGAGAGAGAGAGAGAGAGAGAGAGAGAGAGAGAGAGAGAGAGAGAGAGAGAGAGAGAGAAGCATTTTTTAGTGTGTTTTTATAGTTCTAGTGGCAGATTAATATGGTTTTTACATTTCTACCAGGAGAAAAACTACAGACAACCTGACAATTCATCTCTGTGGCCTTGGAAATCAATCAAAGTGAGAGAGAGTCAATTTTTTTGTGTGTTTTTGTGGTTCTAGTGGCAGATTAACAAGATTTCTTCATTATTAACAGGAGAAACACTTAATAACCTGGTCAATCATCTCTGTGGCCTTGAAAAACAATCATAATGAGCGAGTGAGTCAATTTTTTTTTGTGTTTTTGTGGTTCTAGTGGCAGATTAACAAGATTTCTACTTTATTAACAGGAGAAACACTCTTAAAAACCTCTGTGGCCTTGGGAAACAGTCAAGGTGAGAGAATAAAGCATCTCCAATACAAATGTAGCTACAAATGTTTTCATCTCACTAACTTTCTCTCTTTCTCAATCTCTACTTCTCTTTTTTTCTTTTTTCTTTTTTTTTTTTCTTTTTGTCTTTCTATAATTTTCATCTTTTTTGGGGAGGGAAGCAATTTTGGTATATGTATGTATTTATATACGTATGTTTGTTTTCAAGTTAATAATACCTCTCTCTCTCTCTCTCTCTCTCTCTCTCTCTCTCTCTCTCTCTCTCTCTCTCTCTCTCTCTCTCTCTCTCTCTCTCTCTCTCTCTCTTTCTCTACTTTTCACATCCTTTCCTCTTTTCCTTTTTATAGTTTCATGTAAGTATGTATGTTCTCATGTTAATAACTCTCTCTCTCTCTCTCTCTCTCTCTCTCTTCTTCTTCTTCTCTCTCTCTCTCTCTCTCTCTCTCTCTCTCTCTCTTCTTCTCTCTCTCTCTCTCTCTCTCTCTCTCTCTCTCTCTCTCTCTCTCTCTCTCTCTCTCACCGTGGGTTAGTGTAGGGGTTTTCATCCGAGCCATTGAGCACAGTGTAGTCAAACATGGGCCAGAGTCTCTCGTAGGAGTGTTCATGGGCCCAGATAGCAAGGTCCACACCATACTGGTCCAACAAGATCTCCATTGGGTACCTGTCGGGGTTAGAGGTTAAGTTAGGTGGTGGTGGTGGTGGTGGTGTGATATTTTTTAACATCTCTCAGACATCTTCCCTTCCTCAGTTTTTTACTATGCGATCTTGTGCTTCTAATGTCATATTCTTCTCTCCAGGATCAGTTTCTCATTATCCACTTGGTCCATTTCGTTGATCCATTTATAAACTTGTATCAGATCCCCTCTCTCTCTCCCTTCTCTGTTCCAGGATTGGTAGATCCATAGCCTTTAGTCTCTCCTCATATGTCATCCCTTCAAATTCTGGAACCATTCTTGTAGCCATTTTTTGTAGTCTCTCCAACTTCCTTATGTGCTTCTTTTTATGGGGGATCCACACAACTCCTGCATATTCCAATCTGGGTGTGTGCATGTACTCGTATTTACCTAGTTGTAGTTTTCCAGGGCCTGGGCTTTATGCTGGTGTGGCCCCGTCTCCATATCTACACATATCCAATTTTTCTTTAAAACTATGCACACTCGTTGCTGACACCACTTCCTCACTCAAACTGTTCCACGTCTCAACACATCTTTGCGGGAAACTATATTTTTTAACATCTCTCAGGCATCTTCCCTTTCTCAGCTTTTTACTATGTGATCTTGTGTATGTGTGTGTTTGTGCGTATGTGTACAAACTCACGTATGAATGAGGGGCATCCCAACACGTGTGAGGCAGCTCTTCCTGGTGCAGTCGTCATGGTCGTTGTTGGAGCAGTACATGGGGCGGTGGCCAAACAGAATGATCCAGGGCCTCTCAGCACGCACCTCGGGTCTTGTGGCTTCCTGCAGGACAAAACACAGGTAATTCCATCCTAGTCAATTGTTACCTGAGATATTTCACCTTTAATTAGGGAAAGGTGGTTCATTTGTCATCCTTGAGAGAGAGAGAGAGAGAGAGAGAGAGAGAGAGAGAGAGAGAGAGAGAGAGAGAGAGAGAGAGAGAGAGAGAGAGAGAGAGAGAAATAAAGAAAATAAAATAGAAAGTGAAGAAAATAGACAACAAATAAAGAGATGATGAAGAATTAGGTTAAGTTAAGTTAGGTTAGGTTACAGAGCCAACACACACCTTCACATTCTCAATAAGCCAATTGTAAAGCCAGACGATGGATTAAATTAAGTTAGATTAGGAAAACTTAACCTATAATGGACCAGAAAAAATTGGTTAAGTTGGGTAAAGTTAGGCCAGGTTAGATTAGGTTAAGATATAAGGCTAACACACACCTTCAGGTCCTCAATAAACCAATCGTACTACCTGGCGAGGAATTAAGTTATGTTAGGTTGGGTTACGTTAGGCCAGGTTAGATTAGGTTAAGATATAAGCCAACACACACCTTCAGATCCTCAATAAACCAATCGTACTGCCTGGCGAGGGATTAAGTTATGTTAGGTTAGGTTAGGTTAAGATATAAGCCAGCACACACCTTTAGATCCTCAATAAACCAATCCTACAGCCTGGCAAGGGATTAAGTTAGGTTAGGTTAGGTTAAACACACACCTTAAGATCCTCAATGAGCCAATCATACTGCCTGGCGAGGGGCTTGAGGCCATACTGCAGGAAGTAATAAGCCTCTGTGTTGACGGCAATGAAGTGAACCGGCCCCATGTTCCAGCTGAAGAAGAGACTCTCCGTGTCTCTGTGGCCAGGCATGCTGAAGCGCCCACGGTAGTTGCTGAAGTTACTGATGGAGGCAAGACAAGGTTAGGTTAGGTAAGGTAAGGTTAGGTTAGGGTAAGATAAGGTATGTTTAGGTTAGGTAAAGGCAAAGTAAGGTAATGTAAGATAAAGTAATGCTAGGTTAGGTTAGGTTAGACTAGGTAAGATTAGGTAAGGTAAGGTAAGGTAAGGTAAGGTAAGGTAAGGTAAGGCAAGGCAAGGTAAGGTAAGGTAAGGTTAAGTTAGGTAAGGTTAGGTATTACTGTTGGAAGATTTTAAGGGAAGACATGAAGTTACTGTGTGTGTGTGTGTGTGTGTGTGTGAAGGGTATTACAACTGAGGGAAGCTCTCTCTCTCTCTCTCACTTACTACATATGTTCGTGGTTCCCTGGGCAGGTCATATAGGGCACATAAGCAGCGATGGGTTGGATCTCCCTCATAAACTCATCGCCGACCCTCGCGTTGTCCTGGAAATAAAAAAAAATAGAGACAAGGAGATGGAAGGAGTGTTGGTGAAGTGTTTGCCAGTAAATTCTCTCTCTCTCTCTCTCTCTCTCTCTTTATTTTCTGTATCTTGTCTTCTTTTTGTTTATTTGTTGTTGATGTTGTTTTTGTCGGAGGTTTGTGTTTTTGTTGTTGTTGTTGTTTTGTTAGTGGTTTGTAAAGTTTGTTACGTTTTATTTTCTATATTCTTGTTAATCTTATGACGGCGACAATAACAACAACAATAATAACAGCACGAAAAATAATAACAATAATAATAACAACAACAACAACAACAAGGGGGGGAGGAGGAGAGGGGAGAGGGGCGGTTACTCACAGAATCCATATCGTAGGCAAAATCTCCGACGTGGATGATAGCATGGTACTTCCCGGCCTGTGTCTCCACCTGCAGCCTGCAACACAAGGGCACGACGGGTTAGGGCAGGTCATAGGTCAAGGGGGAGGGGGTCAAAGGTCAGGTCACAGGTTCAATTTTGTTAGTCAGTGGTGAGAAAATGAAGATAATGAAGAAACTGTTTTGATTGATTGATTTATTATTTTTTTTATTATTAGGAAAGAAAATATTAAGATCTTTTATTTTTATTTCTTCTTATTATTATTATTATTCTTATTATTATTATTATTACAAAAAAATTAAGAAACTTATTTTTTATATATATTTTTTATCAAGATTTACATTATTTTGTTTCTTTATTTCCATTTATCTTTTATTCATTTATTTATCCATTCTATATTCATTATTA